>NW_026867483.1:612766-703348 GCF_020745735.1 Hemiscyllium ocellatum | reverse complement strand
GTGACAAGCATTACCCTCCTCCTCACCATGGATACAGAGAACAGGAGAAGACCACGCAGATCTCCACGTGTATCAACTCGACTGTGCACATTGGGCCAGTATATCACTGTGAAATATTTATGTCCAAGCTTTTTTCCGGAAGCAGATGAGAAGGCGAGGTGCAGAACAGAGCGCAGTTATACGAAAGCTGCTAAAGACGACATTGAGTGAATAGGAGAGAGTGGGTTATGGTCCCAACACGCACCCGTTGTGCCAGGGGTTACACTTCGGTCCACTCTTCCTTCACTCGCAACACCCCACACCCACCTCCCATAGTGCCAAGTCGCTTTCGCCTGCAACCGCCGAATGTGTAACACCTGCCCATTTACCTGCTCCCTCCTGAATATCCAAGGCTCAAACATACCTGCCAGGTGAAGCAGCACTTTTGCCACAACTAGTCCACTGCATTCGCTACTCACAGTGTCGTTTCCCCAATGTAGCATGAAGCATAAACTGGGTGACTGCTTCGCTGAACATCCCGGTTCTGCCCGCAGAAAAAGGCCCTGACCTGGCGGTTGTCTGCCACTTTAACACATCACCCTGTTCCCTGACCAACATCTCTGTCTCAGGCTTGCAGCAGTGTTCTAGCTCCAGATGAAAGAACAACAACTCATTTTCCACTTGGAGACCTTACAGCCCTCCGGTCTTCAATATCGAGTTCCATAACTTTAGGGCCTGAACTCCCCCATGTCCTTGACCCCTACCACACAAACGACTCCTTGTATCACCTCGTCTGCTATGACACACTACGTATTGTTAGCCACTAACAGTCTCCATGAGCAGCTATTCGCCCTCTCACGCGGATCGTTATTCACTCCTACGTCCTTCCTATTGTTCTCTCTCTCTGAGCTGGCGGCAAACACAGCAATGTACATTGGAGACTCTGAGCCAGCTGAAAGTTGCTCAGTGTGAAGTACATTCCACATTGCTCCAAGAATTGCAAGCAGCAAAGCGTTTCCAGAACTTCTGCTTGTCATTTTGTCCCCGGGCGATGATGTTTGTCTCATCCCCAGGAACTGGACTATCTCCACTCCTCGATAATTAAACCAATTTATTTCTACTTGCACGTTGTTCTGGGGGTGGGGGGGGGGGCGGGTGTAGGGTGGGGCGGTAGAGTCTCTCTCTCTCTCTCTCTCTCTCACTCTCTGAAACCGTTGGGGTGAGAGGTGTCAGTTGCATTAATGCGGGGAACATGAACAACTTTGATTGTGAACTTTCTCCAAAGGTCTGTTATCGGAGCGATAGAAAGATGCTGTGCTGGCAGGACAGAGAAGAAATGGACACCGAGGACTCTTCGCCCAGGTAAATTCACATTGTTGTGCAGCCTTCTTGGTGTTCAGAAATCGTCTTCACGCAGCAATCTTACGGAAAGTCTATTGCAAAGTGGGCATCGCTTTCTTTGTTGCTACCGCGCAGCAGTTAACATCTGAGCCCCAAGTGTCCCAGATGAAGAGACTCCGAGTGAAACCTTCACTCACTGAGAGTCCTCCCCACGGCCCTGAGCTGAGGGACTGCAGGCAGTCCAACACGGAAGGGACGGTTAAAAATGAACCAGTTTTGCTCCCTCAGCCTCTCTGTCCCAGAGACAGGCAGTGGGACGCCATAAACACGTAGCACCATTCTCGCGTAGACACAAGCCGTTCAACCCATCGAATCCACGCCGATTGCCTGTCTCTCTCTCTCTCTGAGGTTATTCACAATCGGTGGGATCCGTCCTAATCGTGGGGGAACTGTGTCTGAGTCGTGATGAGGTTTTTGACATGCTTGTCATTCACGTCTGAACCAGGGTAGCGAATTACTGCAGGGAATGGACGAAACCGCAAGACATTTGTTTCAACTTGACCAGCTGATTGGCATCGCAGAGAACTGGTTTTGCGATCCAGTTCAGAATAAAAACCGCCGAACAACAGAATGCCACTGAGACCTCTAAAACCACGCACCTTGCATGGAGTGGATTTGGCGAGTGCATCGATATGCTACATGCCATTCGGGTATGCAGCTGGCAGAAGAGAGCACCGATCCAAAGGAAATCAGCTCGAGGTGACATTGAATAATAGCAGAGGATGGTTTCGATCCATCGACCTCTGGGTTATGGGCCCAGCACGCTCCCGCTGCGCCACTCTGCTGCCACGCTCTGAGCCCTGTCCACAGAGCGATTCAGCTTTTCATCTGGCACGCGGCTCTCGCACGTTCGAGACTGATGTCAAAGACCTCCGCTGCTGTCGTGTGATATGCTGTTTCGCAGACGTACGGAGGCTGTGTAAATAGAAACGTTTTTACTAAATTCCCACATTCTGTTGGTCGAACTGTGATTGATTTCACACTGAATCACAACATGTGTCGCAGCGCAGACGGAGGCCATGCGGCCCACCTTCGCTCTGCTGGTTCTATACTTAAGTCAACGTGTGTCTATTCGTTTCATTCTCAGCGTAAATCTGCACATCTGAACGTGACCACCGAATTCCCTTTTGTGTTCATTGAATCTTCCTCTTTGTCAATGTCCGACAGGGACTTACTGACACTAACCACTCCCTGTACGAAAACGTTCTTCCTCCTGTCACTTTTACTTGTTTTCCTGGTGACCTTAAAATTCTGCCGAATCGTTGTGGACCTTTCAGGTGTGGGAACATTTTCACAACATTATTTCCTGTTTCTAGGTCCCTCATGACTTGGAAAACTTCGGTTCTCCGAGGAGAGCTGTCCCAATTTTCCAATCTACCTTCATTGCTGACATTCCCCAAACACCGCACAGCTCACGTCAACCTGTTCGACACTACATCCAACCATTTCACTTCCCTGTTTTCTGCCTTGTCCGTACTCCAGACAGCCCAACCTCGTTTCACCAAGGTGCTTTTTGAGAAAATTAATCAGGCAGTTTTGCACAAGTCAAGTTTTAGAAAAACCTCGGGCTCGTCCGGGATTTGAACCCGGGACCTCTCGCAACTCATCACAGTACGGCACCCAAAGCGAGAATCATACGCCTAGACCAACGAGCCAGCGAGCCGGCGCGCGATGATGCCCCACACCGCTTGAGTGACCTGAGACGTGCTCACTATGAAATACATTTGAGATTGCTCTAAGAATTGCTAGCGGCAAAGAGTTTCTCGAACAGCTGCTTCTCATTCAGTCTCCCTGCTGCTGTTTGTCACGTCCCCAGGAACCGGGCTCTCTCCACTGGCAGATAATTCAACCATTTTGTTTTGAAACTCTTCTATGACACCCGAGCGGCCAGTGACAAGCATTACCCTCCTCACCATGGGATACAGAGAACAGGAGAAGACCACGCAGATCTCCACGAGTGTATCAACTCGACTGTGCACATTGGGCCAGTATATCACTGTGAAATATTTATGTCCAAGCTTTTTTCCGGAAGCAGATGAGAAGGCGAGGTGCAGAACAGAGCGCAGTTATACGGGAAAGCTGCTAAAGACGACATTGAGTGAATAGGAGAGAGTGGGTTATGGTCCCAACACGCACCCGTTGTGCCAGGGTTACACTTCGGGTCCACTCTTCCTTCACTCGCAACACCCCACACCCACCTCCCATAGTGCCAAGTCGCTTTCGCCTGCAACCGCCGAATGTGTAACACCTGCCCATTTACCTGCTCCCTCCTGAATATCCAAGGGCTCAAACATACCTGCCAGGTGAAGCAGCACTTTTGCCACAACCTAGTCCACTGCATTCGCTACTCACAGTGTCGTTTCCCCAATGTAGCATGAAGCATAAACTGGGTGACTGCTTCGCTGAACATCCCGGTTCTGCCCGCAGGAAAAAGGCCCTGACCTGGCGGTTGTCTGCCACTTTAACACATCACCCTGTTCCCTGACCAACATCTCTGTCTCAGGCTTGCAGCAGTGTTCTAGCTCCAGATGAAAGAACAACGACTCATTTTCCACTTGGAGACCTGACAGCCCTCCGGTCTTCAATATCGAGTTCCATAACTTTAGGGCCTGAACTCCCCCATGTCCTTGACCCCTACCACACAAACGACTCCTTGTTATCACCTCGTCTGCTATGACACACTACGTATTGTTAGCCACTAACAGTCTCCATGAGCAGCTATTCGCCCTCTCACGCGGATCGTTATTCACTCCTACGTCCTTCCTATTGTTCTCTCTCTCTGAGCTGGCGGCAAACACAGCAATGTACATTGGAGACTCTGAGCCAGCTGAAAGTTGCTCAGTGTGAAGTACATTCCACATTGCTCCAAGAATTGCAAGCAGCAAAGCGTTTCCAGAACTTCTGCTTGTCATTTTGTCCCCGGGGCGATGATGTTTGTCTCATCCCCAGGAACTGGACTATCTCCACTCCTCGATAATTAAACCAATTTATTTCTACTTGCACGTTGTTCTGGGTTGGGGGGGGGCGGGGGTGTAGGGTGGGGGCGGGTAGAGTCTCTCTCTCTCTCTCTCTCTCTCTCACTCTCTGAAACCGTTGGGGTGAGAGGTGTCAGTTGCATTAATGCGGGGAACATGAACAACTTTGATTGTGAACTTTCTCCAAAGGTCTGTTATCGGAGCGATAGAAAGATGCTGTGCTGGCAGGACAGAGAGAAATGGACACCGAGGACTCTTCGCCCAGGTAAATTCACATTGTTGTGCAGCCTTCTTGGTGTTCAGAAATCGTCTTCACGCAGCAATCTTACGGAAAGTCTATTGCAAAGTGGGCATCGCTTTCTTTGTTGCTACCGCGCAGCAGTTAACATCTGAGCCCCAAGTGTCCCAGATGAAGAGACTCCGAGTGAAACCTTCACTCACTGAGTCCTCCCCACGGCCCTGAGCTGAGGGACTGCAGGCAGTCCAACACGGAAGGGACGGTTAAAAATGAACCAGTTTTGCTCCCTCAGCCTCTCTGTCCCAGAGACAGGCAGTGGGACGCCATAAACACGTAGCACCATTCTCGCGTAGACACAAGCCGTTCAACCCATCGAATCCACGCCGATTGCCTGTCTCTCTCTCTCTCTCTGAGGTTATTCACAATCGGTGGGATCCGTCCTAATCGTGGGGGAACTGTGTCTGAGTCGTGATGAGGTTTTTGACATGCTTGTCATTCACGTCTGAACCAGGGTAGCGAATTACTGCAGGGAATGGACGAAACCGCAAGACATTTGTTTCAACTTGACCAGCTGATTGGCATCGCAGAGAACTGGTTTTGCGATCCAGTTCAGAATAAAAACCGCCGAACAACAGAATGCCACTGAGACCTCTAAAACCACGCACCTTGCATGGAGTGGATTTGGCGAGTGCATCGATATGCTACATGCCATTCGGGTATGCAGCTGGCAGAAGAGAGCACCGATCCAAAGGAAATCAGCTCGAGGTGACATTGAATAATAGCAGAGGATGGTTTCGATCCATCGACCTCTGGGTTATGGGCCCAGCACGCTCCCGCTGCGCCACTCTGCTGCCACGCTCTGAGCCCTGTCCACAGAGCGATTCAGCTTTTCATCTGGCACGCGGCTCGCACGTTCGAGACTGATGTCAAAGACCTCCGCTGCTGTCGTGTGATATGCTGTTTCGCAGACGTACGGAGGCTGTGTAAATAGAAACGTTTTTACTAAATTCCCACATTCTGTTGGTCGAACTGTGATTTTCACACTGAATCACAACATGTGTCGCAGCGCAGACGGAGGCCATGCGGCCCACCTTCGCTCTGCTGGTTCTATACTTAAGTCAACGTGTGTCTATTCGTTTCATTCTCAGCGTAAATCTGCACATCTGAACGTGACCACCGAATTCCCTTTTGTGTTCATTGAATCTTCCTCTTTGTCAATGTCCGACAGGGACTTACTGACACTAACCACTCCCTGTACGAAAACGTTCTTCCTCCTGTCACTTTTACTTGTTTTCCTGGTGACCTTAAAATTCTGCCGAATCGTTGTGGACCTTTCAGGTGTGGGAACATTTTCACAACATTATTTCCTGTTTCTAGGTCCCTCATGACTTGGAAAACTTCGGTTCTCCGAGGAGAGCTGTCCCAATTTTCCAATCTACCTTCATTGCTGACATTCCCCAAACACCGCACAGCTCACGTCAACCTGTTCGACACTACATCCAACCATTTCACTTCCCTGTTTTCTGCCTTGTCCGTACTCCAGACAGCCCAACCTCGTTTCACCAAGGTGCTTTTTGAGAAAATTAATCAGGCAGTTTTGCACAAGTCAAGTTTTAGAAAAACCTCGGGCTCGTCCGGGATTTGAACCCGGGACCTCTCGCAACTCATCACAGTACGGCACCCAAAGCGAGAATCATACGCCTAGACCAACGAGCCAGCGAGCCGGCGCGCGATGAATGCCCCACACCGCTTGAGTGACCTGAGACGTGCTCACTATGAAATACATTTGAGATTGCTCTAAGAATTGCTAGCGGCAAAGAGTTTCTCGAACAGCTGCTTCTCATTCAGTCTCCCTGCTGCTGTTTGTCACGTCCCCAGAACCGGGCTCTCTCCACTGGCAGATAATTCAACCATTTTGTTTTGAAACTCTTCTATGACACCCGAGCGGCCAGTGACAAGCATTACCCTCCTCACCATGGGATACAGAGAACAGGAGAAGACCACGCAGATCTCCACGAGTGTATCAACTCGACTGTGCACATTGGGCCAGTATATCACTGTGAAATATTTATGTCCAAGCTTTTTCCGGAAGCAGATGAGAAGGCGAGGTGCAGAACAGAGCGCAGTTATACGGGAAAGCTGCTAAAGACGACATTGAGTGAATAGGAGAGAGTGGGTTATGGTCCCAACACGCACCCGTTGTGCCAGGGTTACACTTCGGGTCCACTCTTCCTTCACTCGCAACACCCCACACCCACCTCCCATAGTGCCAAGTCGCTTTCGCCTGCAACCGCCGAATGTGTAACACCTGCCCATTTACCTGCTCCCTCCTGAATATCCAAGGGCTCAAACATACCTGCCAGGTGAAGCAGCACTTTTGCCACAACCTAGTCCACTGCATTCGCTACTCACAGTGTCGTTTCCCCAATGTAGCATGAAGCATAAACTGGGTGACTGCTTCGCTGAACATCCCGGTTCTGCCCGCAGGAAAAAGGCCCTGACCTGGCGGTTGTCTGCCACTTTAACACATCACCCTGTTCCCTGACCAACATCTCTGTCTCAGGCTTGCAGCAGTGTTCTAGCTCCAGAAAAGAACAACAACTCATTTTCCACTTGGAGACCTTACAGCCCTCCGGTCTTCAATATCGAGTTCCATAACTTTAGGGCCTGAACTCCCCCATGTCCTTGACCCCTACCACACAAACGACTCCTTGTTATCACCTCGTCTGCTATGACACACTACGTATTGTTAGCCACTAACAGTCTCCATGAGCAGCTATTCGCCCTCTCACGCGGATCGTTATTCACTCCTACGTCCTTCCTATTGTTCTCTCTCTCTGAGCTGGCGGCAAACACAGCAATGTACATTGGAGACTCTGAGCCAGCTGAAAGTTGCTCAGTGTGAAGTACATTCCACATTGCTCCAAGAATTGCAAGCAGCAAAGCGTTTCCAGAACTTCTGCTTGTCATTTTGTCCCCGGGGCGATGATGTTTGTCTCATCCCCAGGAACTGGACTATCTCCACTCCTCGATAATTAAACCAATTTATTTCTACTTGCACGTTGTTCTGGGTTGGGGGGGGGGCGGGGTGTAGGGTGGGGCGGGTAGAGTCTCTCTCTCTCTCTCTCTCTCTCTCACTCTCTGAAACCGTTGGGGTGAGAGGTGTCAGTTGCATTAATGCGGGAACATGAACAACTTTGATTGTGAACTTTCTCCAAAGGTCTGTTATCGAGCGATAGAAAGATGCTGTGCTGGCAGGACAGAGAGAAATGGACACCGAGGACTCTTCGCCCAGGTAAATTCACATTGTTGTGCAGCCTTCTTGGTGTTCAGAAATCGTCTTCACGCAGCAATCTTACGGAAAGTCTATTGCAAAGTGGGCATCGCTTTCTTTGTTGCTACCGCGCAGCAGTTAACATCTGAGCCCCAAGTGTCCCAGATGAAGAGACTCCGAGTGAAACCTTCACTCACTGAGAGTCCTCCCCACGGCCCTGAGCTGAGGGACTGCAGGCAGTCCAACACGGAAGGGACGGTTAAAAATGAACCAGTTTTGCTCCCTCAGCCTCTCTGTCCCAGAGACAGGCAGTGGGACGCCATAAACACGTAGCACCACCATCTCGCGTAGACACAAGCCGTTCAACCCATCGAATCCACGCCGATTGCCTGTCTCTCTCTCTCTCTCTGAGGTTATTCACAATCGTGGGATCCGTCCTAATCGTGGGGGAACTGTGTCTGAGTCGTGATGAGGTTTTTGACATGCTTGTCATTCACGTCTGAACCAGGGTAGCGAATTACTGCAGGGAATGGACGAAACCGCAAGACATTTGTTTCAACTTGACCAGCTGATTGGCATCGCAGAGAACTGGTTTTGCGATCCAGTTCAGAATAAAAACCGCCGAACAACAGAATGCCACTGAGACCTCTAAAACCACGCACCTTGCATGGAGTGGATTTGGCGAGTGCATCGATATGCTACATGCCATTCGGGTATGCAGCTGGCAGAAGAGAGCACCGATCCAAAGGAAATCAGCTCGAGGTGACATTGAATAATAGCAGAGGATGGTTTCGATCCATCGACCTCTGGGTTATGGGCCCAGCACGCTCCCGCTGCGCCACTCTGCTGCCACGCTCTGAGCCCTGTCCACAGAGCGATTCAGCTTTTCATCTGGCACGCGGCTCGCACGTTCGAGACTGATGTCAAAGACCTCCGCTGCTGTCGTGTGATATGCTGTTTCGCAGACGTACGGAGGCTGTGTAAATAGAAACGTTTTTACTAAATTCCCACATTCTGTTGGTCGAACTGTGATGTGATTTCACACTGAATCACAACATGTGTCGCAGCGCAGACGGAGGCCATGCGGCCCACCTTCGCTCTGCTGGTTCTATACTTAAGTCAACGTGTGTCTATTCGTTTCATTCTCAGCGTAAATCTGCACATCTGAACGTGACCACCGAATTCCCTTTTGTGTTCATTGAATCTTCCTCTTTGTCAATGTCCGACAGGGACTTACTGACACTAACCACTCCCTGTACGAAAACGTTCTTCCTCCTGTCACTTTTACTTGTTTTCCTGGTGACCTTAAAATTCTGCCGAATCGTTGTGGACCTTTCAGGTGTGGGAACATTTTCACAACATTATTTCCTGTTTCTAGGTCCCTCATGACTTGGAAAACTTCGGTTCTCCGAGGAGAGCTGTCCCAATTTTCCAATCTACCTTCATTGCTGACATTCCCCAAACACCGCACAGCTCACGTCAACCTGTTCGACACACTACATCCAACCATTTCACTTCCCTGTTTTCTGCCTTGTCCGTACTCCAGACAGCCCAACCTCGTTTCACCAAGGTGCTTTTTGAGAAAATTAATCAGGCAGTTTTGCACAAGTCAAGTTTTAGAAAAACCTCGGGCTCGTCCGGGATTTGAACCCGGGACCTCTCGCAACTCATCACAGTAAGGCACCCAAAGCGAGAATCATACGCCTAGACCAACGAGCCAGCGAGCCGGCGCGCGATGAATGCCCCACACCGCTTGAGTGACCTGAGACGTGCTCACTATGAAATACATTTGAGATTGCTCTAAGAATTGCTAGCGGCAAAGAGTTTCTCGAACAGCTGCTTCTCATTCAGTCTCCCTGCTGCTGTTTGTCACGTCCCCAGGAACCGGGCTCTCTCCACTGGCAGATAATTCAACCATTTTGTTTTGAAACTCTTCTATGACACCCGAGCGGCCAGTGACAAGCATTACCCTCCTCACCATGGGATACAGAGAACAGGAGAAGACCACGCAGATCTCCACGAGTGTATCAACTCGACTGTGCACATTGGGCCAGTATATCACTGTGAAATATTTATGTCCAAGCTTTTTTCCGGAAGCAGATGAGAAGGCGAGGTGCAGAACAGAGCGCAGTTATACGGGAAAGCTGCTAAAGACGACATTGAGTGAATAGGAGAGAGTGGGTTATGGTCCCAACACGCACCCGTTGTGCCAGGGGTTACACTTCGGGTCCACTCTTCCTTCACTCGCAACACCCCACACCCACCTCCCATAGTGCCAAGTCGCTTTCGCCTGCAACCGCCGAATGTGTAACACCTGCCCATTTACCTGCTCCCTCCTGAATATCCAAGGGCTCAAACATACCTGCCAGGTGAAGCAGCACTTTTGCCACAACCTAGTCCACTGCATTCGCTACTCACAGTGTCGTTTCCCCAATGTAGCATGAAGCATAAACTGGGTGACTGCTTCGCTGAACATCCCGGTTCTGCCCGCAGGAAAAAGGCCCTGACCTGGCGGTTGTCTGCCACTTTAACACATCACCCTGTTCCCTGACCAACATCTCTGTCTCAGGCTTGCAGCAGTGTTCTAGCTCCAGATGAAAGAACAACAACTCATTTTCCACTTGGAGACCTTACAGCCCTCCGGTCTTCAATATCGAGTTCCATAACTTTAGGGCCTGAACTCCCCCATGTCCTTGACCCCTACCACACAAACGACTCCTTGTTATCACCTCGTCTGCTATGACACACTACGTATTGTTAGCCACTAACAGTCTCCATGAGCAGCTATTCGCCCTCTCACGCGGATCGTTATTCACTCCTACGTCCTTCCTATTGTTCTCTCTCTCTGAGCTGGCGGCAAACACAGCAATGTACATTGGAGACTCTGAGCCAGCTGAAAGTTGCTCAGTGTGAAGTACATTCCACATTGCTCCAAGAATTGCAAGCAGCAAAGCGTTTCCAGAACTTCTGCTTGTCATTTTGTCCCCGGGGCGATGATGTTTGTCTCATCCCCAGGAACTGGACTATCTCCACTCCTCGATAATTAAACCAATTTATTTCTACTTGCACGTTGTTCTGGGGTTGGGGGGGGGGGCGGGGTGTAGGGTGGGGGCGGGTAGAGTCTCTCTCTCTCTCTCTCTCTCTCTCTCACTCTCTGAAACCGTTGGGGTGAGAGGTGTCAGTTGCATTAATGCGGGGAACATGAACAACTTTGATTGTGAACTTTCTCCAAAGGTCTGTTATCGGAGCGATAGAAAGATGCTGTGCTGGCAGGACAGAGAGAAATGGACACCGAGGACTCTTCGCCCAGGTAAATTCACATTGTTGTGCAGCCTTCTTGGTGTTCAGAAATCGTCTTCACGCAGCAATCTTACGGAAAGTCTATTGCAAAGTGGGCATCGCTTTCTTTGTTGCTACCGCGCAGCAGTTAACATCTGAGCCCCAAGTGTCCCAGATGAAGAGACTCCGAGTGAAACCTTCACTCACTGAGAGTCCTCCCCACGGCCCTGAGCTGAGGGACTGCAGGCAGTCCAACACGGAAGGGACGGTTAAAAATGAACCAGTTTTGCTCCCTCAGCCTCTCTGTCCCAGAGACAGGCAGTGGGACGCCATAAACACGTAGCACCATTCTCGCGTAGACACAAGCCGTTCAACCCATCGAATCCACGCCGATTGCCTGTCTCTCTCTCTCTCTGAGGTTATTCACAATCGGTGGGATCCGTCCTAATCGTGGGGGAACTGTGTCTGAGTCGTGATGAGGTTTTTGACATGCTTGTCATTCACGTCTGAACCAGGGTAGCGAATTACTGCAGGGAATGGACGAAACCGCAAGACATTTGTTTCAACTTGACCAGCTGATTGGCATCGCAGAGAACTGGTTTTGCGATCCAGTTCAGAATAAAAACCGCCGAACAACAGAATGCCACTGAGACCTCTAAAACCACGCACCTTGCATGGAGTGGATTTGGCGAGTGCATCGATATGCTACATGCCATTCGGGTATGCAGCTGGCAGAAGAGAGCACCGATCCAAAGGAAATCAGCTCGAGGTGACATTGAATAATAGCAGAGGATGGTTTCGATCCATCGACCTCTGGTTATGGGCCCAGCACGCTCCCGCTGCGCCACTCTGCTGCCACGCTCTGAGCCCTGTCCACAGAGCGATTCAGCTTTTCATCTGGCACGCGGCTCGCACGTTCGAGACTGATGTCAAAGACCTCCGCTGCTGTCGTGTGATATGCTGTTTCGCAGACGTACGGAGGCTGTGTAAATAGAAACGTTTTTACTAAATTCCCACATTCTGTTGGTCGAACTGTGATGTGATTTCACACTGAATCACAACATGTGTCGCAGCGCAGACGGAGGCCATGCGGCCCACCTTCGCTCTGCTGGTTCTATACTTAAGTCAACGTGTGTCTATTCGTTTCATTCTCAGCGTAAATCTGCACATCTGAACGTGACCACCGAATTCCCTTTTGTGTTCATTGAATCTTCCTCTTTGTCAATGTCCGACAGGGACTTACTGACACTAACCACTCCCTGTACGAAAACGTTCTTCCTCCTGTCACTTTTACTTGTTTTCCTGGTGACCTTAAAATTCTGCCGAATCGTTGTGGACCTTTCAGGTGTGGGAACATTTTCACAACATTATTTCCTGTTTCTAGGTCCCTCATGACTTGGAAAACTTCGGTTCTCCGAGGAGAGCTGTCCCAATTTTCCAATCTACCTTCATTGCTGACATTCCCCAAACACCGCACAGCTCACGTCAACCTGTTCGACACTACATCCAACCATTTCACTTCCCTGTTTTCTGCCTTGTCCGTACTCCAGACAGCCCAACCTCGTTTCACCAAGGTGCTTTTTGAGAAAATTAATCAGGCAGTTTTGCACAAGTCAAGTTTTAGAAAAACCTCGGGCTCGTCCGGGATTTGAACCCGGACCTCTCGCAACTCATCACAGTAAGGCACCCAAAGCGAGAATCATACGCCTAGACCAACGAGCCAGCGAGCCGGCGCGCGATGAATGCCCCACACCGCTTGAGTGACCTGAGACGTGCTCACTATGAAATACATTTGAGATTGCTCTAAGAATTGCTAGCGGCAAAGAGTTTCTCGAACAGCTGCTTCTCATTCAGTCTCCCTGCTGCTGTTTGTCACGTCCCCAGGAACCGGGCTCTCTCCACTGGCAGATAATTCAACCATTTTGTTTTGAAACTCTTCTATGACACCCGAGCGGCCAGTGACAAGCATTACCCTCCTCACCATGGGATACAGAGAACAGGAGAAGACCACGCAGATCTCCACGAGTGTATCAACTCGACTGTGCACATTGGGCCAGTATATCACTGTGAAATATTTATGTCCAAGCTTTTTTCCGGAAGCAGATGAGAAGGCGAGGTGCAGAACAGAGCGCAGTTATACGGGAAAGCTGCTAAAGACGACATTGAGTGAATAGGAGAGAGTGGGTTATGGTCCCAACACGCACCCGTTGTGCCAGGGGTTACACTTCGGGTCCACTCTTCCTTCACTCGCAACACCCCACACCCACCTCCCATAGTGCCAAGTCGCTTTCGCCTGCAACCGCCGAATGTGTAACACCTGCCCATTTACCTGCTCCCTCCTGAATATCCAAGGGCTCAAACATACCTGCCAGGTGAAGCAGCACTTTTGCCACAACCTAGTCCACTGCATTCGCTACTCACAGTGTCGTTTCCCCAATGTAGCATGAAGCATAAACTGGGTGACTGCTTCGCTGAACATCCCGGTTCTGCCCGCAGGAAAAAGGCCCTGACCTGGCGGTTGTCTGCCACTTTAACACATCACCCTGTTCCCTGACCAACATCTCTGTCTCAGGCTTGCAGCAGTGTTCTAGCTCCAGATGAAAGAACAACAACTCATTTTCCACTTGGAGACCTTACAGCCCTCCGGTCTTCAATATCGAGTTCCATAACTTTAGGGCCTGAACTCCCCCATGTCCTTGACCCCTACCACACAAACGACTCCTTGTTATCACCTCGTCTGCTATGACACACTACGTATTGTTAGCCACTAACAGTCTCCATGAGCAGCTATTCGCCCTCTCACGCGGATCGTTATTCACTCCTACGTCCTTCCTATTGTTCTCTCTCTCTGAGCTGGCGGCAAACACAGCAATGTACATTGGAGACTCTGAGCCAGCTGAAAGTTGCTCAGTGTGAAGTACATTCCACATTGCTCCAAGAATTGCAAGCAGCAAAGCGTTTCCAGAACTTCTGCTTGTCATTTTGTCCCCGGGGCGATGATGTTTGTCTCATCCCCAGGAACTGGACTATCTCCACTCCTCGATAATTAAACCAATTTATTTCTACTTGCACGTTGTTCTGGGGGTTGGGGGGGGGGGGGGCGGGGGTAGGGTGGGGGCGGTAGAGTCTCTCTCTCTCTCTCTCTCTCTCTCTCACTCTCTGAAACCGTTGGGGTGAGAGGTGTCAGTTGCATTAATGCGGGGAACATGAACAACTTTGATTGTGAACTTTCTCCAAAGGTCTGTTATCGGAGCGATAGAAAGATGCTGTGCTGGCAGGACAGAGAGAAATGGACACCGAGGACTCTTCGCCCAGGTAAATTCACATTGTTGTGCAGCCTTCTTGGTGTTCAGAAATCGTCTTCACGCAGCAATCTTACGGAAAGTCTATTGCAAAGTGGGCATCGCTTTCTTTGTTGCTACCGCGCAGCAGTTAACATCTGAGCCCCAAGTGTCCCAGATGAAGAGACTCCGAGTGAAACCTTCACTCACTGAGAGTCCTCCCCACGGCCCTGAGCTGAGGGACTGCAGGCAGTCCAACACGGAAGGGACGGTTAAAAATGAACCAGTTTTGCTCCCTCAGCCTCTCTGTCCCAGAGACAGGCAGTGGGACGCCATAAACACGTAGCACCATTCTCGCGTAGACACAAGCCGTTCAACCCATCGAATCCACGCCGATTGCCTGTCTCTCTCTCTCTCTGAGGTTATTCACAATCGGTGGGATCCGTCCTAATCGTGGGGGAACTGTGTCTGAGTCGTGATGAGGTTTTTGACATGCTTGTCATTCACGTCTGAACCAGGGTAGCGAATTACTGCAGGGAATGGACGAAACCGCAAGACATTTGTTTCAACTTGACCAGCTGATTGGCATCGCAGAGAACTGGTTTTGCGATCCAGTTCAGAATAAAAACCGCCGAACAACAGAATGCCACTGAGACCTCTAAAACCACGCACCTTGCATGGAGTGGATTTGGCGAGTGCATCGATATGCTACATGCCATTCGGGTATGCAGCTGGCAGAAGAGAGCACCGATCCAAAGGAAATCAGCTCGAGGTGACATTGAATAATAGCAGAGGATGGTTTCGATCCATCGACCTCTGGTTATGGGCCCAGCACGCTCCCGCTGCGCCACTCTGCTGCCACGCTCTGAGCCCTGTCCACAGAGCGATTCAGCTTTTCATCTGGCACGCGGCTCGCACGTTCGAGACTGATGTCAAAGACCTCCGCTGCTGTCGTGTGATATGCTGTTTCGCAGACGTACGGAGGCTGTGTAAATAGAAACGTTTTTACTAAATTCCCACATTCTGTTGGTCGAACTGTGATGTGATTTCACACTGAATCACAACATGTGTCGCAGCGCAGACGGAGGCCATGCGGCCCACCTTCGCTCTGCTGGTTCTATACTTAAGTCAACGTGTGTCTATTCGTTTCATTCTCAGCGTAAATCTGCACATCTGAACGTGACCACCGAATTCCCTTTGTGTTCATTGAATCTTCCTCTTTGTCAATGTCCGACAGGGACTTACTGACACTAACCACTCCCTGTACGAAAACGTTCTTCCTCCTGTCACTTTTACTTGTTTTCCTGGTGACCTTAAAATTCTGCCGAATCGTTGTGGACCTTTCAGGTGTGGGAACATTTTCACAACATTATTTCCTGTTTCTAGGTCCCTCATGACTTGGAAAACTTCGGTTCTCCGAGGAGAGCTGTCCCAATTTTCCAATCTACCTTCATTGCTGACATTCCCCAAACACCGCACAGCTCACGTCAACCTGTTCGACACTACATCCAACCATTTCACTTCCCTGTTTTCTGCCTTGTCCGTACTCCAGACAGCCCAACCTCGTTTCACCAAGGTGCTTTTTGAGAAAATTAATCAGGCAGTTTTGCACAAGTCAAGTTTTAGAAAAACCTCGGGCTCGTCCGGGATTTGAACCCGGACCTCTCGCAACTCATCACAGTAAGGCACCCAAAGCGAGAATCATACGCCTAGACCAACGAGCCAGCGAGCCGGCGCGCGATGATTGCCCCACACCGCTTGAGTGACCTGAGACGTGCTCACTATGAAATACATTTGAGATTGCTCTAAGAATTGCTAGCGGCAAAGAGTTTCTCGAACAGCTGCTTCTCATTCAGTCTCCCTGCTGCTGTTTGTCACGTCCCCAGGAACCGGGCTCTCTCCACTGGCAGATAATTCAACCATTTTGTTTTGAAACTCTTCTATGACACCCGAGCGGCCAGTGACAAGCATTACCCTCCTCACCATGGGATACAGAGAACAGGAGAAGACCACGCAGATCTCCACGAGTGTATCAACTCGACTGTGCACATTGGGCCAGTATATCACTGTGAAATATTTATGTCCAAGCTTTTTTCCGGAAGCAGATGAGAAGGCGAGGTGCAGAACAGAGCGCAGTTATACGGGAAAGCTGCTAAAGACGACATTGAGTGAATAGGAGAGAGTGGGTTATGGTCCCAACACGCACCCGTTGTGCCAGGGGTTACACTTCGGGTCCACTCTTCCTTCACTCGCAACACCCCACACCCACCTCCCATAGTGCCAAGTCGCTTTCGCCTGCAACCGCCGAATGTGTAACACCTGCCCATTTACCTGCTCCCTCCTGAATATCCAAGGGCTCAAACATACCTGCCAGGTGAAGCAGCACTTTTGCCACAACCTAGTCCACTGCATTCGCTACTCACAGTGTCGTTTCCCCAATGTAGCATGAAGCATAAACTGGGTGACTGCTTCGCTGAACATCCCGGTTCTGCCCGCAGGAAAAAGGCCCTGACCTGGCGGTTGTCTGCCACTTTAACACATCACCCTGTTCCCTGACCAACATCTCTGTCTCAGGCTTGCAGCAGTGTTCTAGCTCCAGATGAAAGAACAACAACTCATTTTCCACTTGGAGACCTTACAGCCCTCCGGTCTTCAATATCGAGTTCCATAACTTTAGGGCCTGAACTCCCCCATGTCCTTGACCCCTACCACACAAACGACTCCTTGTTATCACCTCGTCTGCTATGACACACTACGTATTGTTAGCCACTAACAGTCTCCATGAGCAGCTATTCGCCCTCTCACGCGGATCGTTATTCACTCCTACGTCCTTCCTATTGTTCTCTCTCTCTGAGCTGGCGGCAAACACAGCAATGTACATTGGAGACTCTGAGCCAGCTGAAAGTTGCTCAGTGTGAAGTACATTCCACATTGCTCCAAGAATTGCAAGCAGCAAAGCGTTTCCAGAACTTCTGCTTGTCATTTTGTCCCCGGGGCGATGATGTTTGTCTCATCCCCAGGAACTGGACTATCTCCACTCCTCGATAATTAAACCAATTTATTTCTACTTGCACGTTGTTCTGGGGGTTGGGGGGGGGGGGGTGGTTGGGTGGGGGGGGTAGAGTCTCTCTCTCTCTCTCTCTCTCACTCTCTGAAACCGTTGGGGTGAGAGGTGTCAGTTGCATTAATGCGGGGAACATGAACAACTTTGATTGTGAACTTTCTCCAAAGGTCTGTTATCGGAGCGATAGAAAGATGCTGTGCTGGCAGGACAGAGAGAAATGGACACCGAGGACTCTTCGCCCAGGTAAATTCACATTGTTGTGCAGCCTTCTTGGTGTTCAGAAATCGTCTTCACGCAGCAATCTTACGGAAAGTCTATTGCAAAGTGGGCATCGCTTTCTTTGTTGCTACCGCGCAGCAGTTAACATCTGAGCCCCAAGTGTCCCAGATGAAGAGACTCCGAGTGAAACCTTCACTCACTGAGAGTCCTCCCCACGGCCCTGAGCTGAGGGACTGCAGGCAGTCCAACACGGAAGGGACGGTTAAAAATGAACCAGTTTTGCTCCCTCAGCCTCTCTGTCCCAGAGACAGGCAGTGGGACGCCATAAACACGTAGCACCATTCTCGCGTAGACACAAGCCGTTCAACCCATCGAATCCACGCCGATTGCCTGTCTCTCTCTCTCTCTGAGGTTATTCACAATCGGTGGGATCCGTCCTAATCGTGGGGGAACTGTGTCTGAGTCGTGATGAGGTTTTTGACATGCTTGTCATTCACGTCTGAACCAGGGTAGCGAATTACTGCAGGGAATGGACGAAACCGCAAGACATTTGTTTCAACTTGACCAGCTGATTGGCATCGCAGAGAACTGGTTTTGCGATCCAGTTCAGAATAAAAACCGCCGAACAACAGAATGCCACTGAGACCTCTAAAACCACGCACCTTGCATGGAGTGGATTTGGCGAGTGCATCGATATGCTACATGCCATTCGGGTATGCAGCTGGCAGAAGAGAGCACCGATCCAAAGGAAATCAGCTCGAGGTGACATTGAATAATAGCAGAGGATGGTTTCGATCCATCGACCTCTGGGTTATGGGCCCAGCACGCTCCCGCTGCGCCACTCTGCTGCCACGCTCTGAGCCCTGTCCACAGAGCGATTCAGCTTTTCATCTGGCACGCGGCTCGCACGTTCGAGACTGATGTCAAAGACCTCCGCTGCTGTCGTGTGATATGCTGTTTCGCAGACGTACGGAGGCTGTGTAAATAGAAACGTTTTTACTAAATTCCCACATTCTGTTGGTCGAACTGTGATGTGATTTCACACTGAATCACAACATGTGTCGCAGCGCAGACGGAGGCCATGCGGCCCACCTTCGCTCTGCTGGTTCTATACTTAAGTCAACGTGTGTCTATTCGTTTCATTCTCAGCGTAAATCTGCACATCTGAACGTGACCACCGAATTCCCTTTTGTGTTCATTGAATCTTCCTCTTTGTCAATGTCCGACAGGGACTTACTGACACTAACCACTCCCTGTACGAAAACGTTCTTCCTCCTGTCACTTTTACTTGTTTTCCTGGTGACCTTAAAATTCTGCCGAATCGTTGTGGACCTTTCAGGTGTGGGAACATTTTCACAACATTATTTCCTGTTTCTAGGTCCCTCATGACTTGGAAAACTTCGGTTCTCCGAGGAGAGCTGTCCCAATTTTCCAATCTACCTTCATTGCTGACATTCCCCAAACACCGCACAGCTCACGTCAACCTGTTCGACACTACATCCAACCATTTCACTTCCCTGTTTTCTGCCTTGTCCGTACTCCAGACAGCCCAACCTCGTTTCACCAAGGTGCTTTTTGAGAAAATTAATCAGGCAGTTTTGCACAAGTCAAGTTTTAGAAAAACCTCGGGCTCGTCCGGGATTTGAACCCGGGACCTCTCGCAACTCATCACAGTAAGGCACCCAAAGCGAGAATCATACGCCTAGACCAACGAGCCAGCGAGCCGGCGCGCGATGAATGCCCCACACCGCTTGAGTGACCTGAGACGTGCTCACTATGAAATACATTTGAGATTGCTCTAAGAATTGCTAGCGGCAAAGAGTTTCTCGAACAGCTGCTTCTCATTCAGTCTCCCTGCTGCTGTTTGTCACGTCCCCAGGAACCGGGCTCTCTCCACTGGCAGATAATTCAACCATTTTGTTTTGAAACTCTTCTATGACACCCGAGCGGCCAGTGACAAGCATTACCCTCCTCACCATGGGATACAGAGAACAGGAGAAGACCACGCAGATCTCCACGAGTGTATCAACTCGACTGTGCACATTGGGCCAGTATATCACTGTGAAATATTTATGTCCAAGCTTTTTTTCGGAAGCAGATGAGAAGGCGAGGTGCAGAACAGAGCGCAGTTATACGGAAAGCTGCTAAAGACGACATTGAGTGAATAGGAGAGAGTGGGTTATGGTCCCAACACGCACCCGTTGTGCCAGGGGTTACACTTCGGGTCCACTCTTCCTTCACTCGCAACACCCCACACCCCACCTCCCATAGTGCCAAGTCGCTTTCGCCTGCAACCGCCGAATGTGTAACACCTGCCCATTTACCTGCTCCCTCTCCCTGAATATCCAAGGGCTCAAACATACCTGCCAGGTGAAGCAGCACTTTTGCCACAACCTAGTCCACTGCATTCGCTACTCACAGTGTCGTTTCCCCCCAATGTAGCATGAAGCATAAACTGGGTGACTGCTTCGCTGAACATCCCGGTTCTGCCCGCAGGAAAAAGGCCCTGACCTGGCGGTTGTCTGCCACTTTAACACATCACCCTGTTCCCTGACCAACATCTCTGTCTCAGGCTTGCAGCAGTGTTCTAGCTCCAGATGAAAGAACAACAACTCATTTTCCACTTGGAGACCTTACAGCCCTCCGGTCTTCAATATCGAGTTCCATAACTTTAGGGCCTGAACTCCCCCATGTCCTTGACCCCTACCACACAAACGACTCCTTGTTATCACCTCGTCTGCTATGACACACTACGTATTGTTAGCCACTAACAGTCTCCATGAGCAGCTATTCGCCCTCTCACGCGGATCGTTATTCACTCCTACGTCCTTCCTATTGTTCTCTCTCTCTGAGCTGGCGGCAAACACAGCAATGTACATTGGAGACTCTGAGCCAGCTGAAAGTTGCTCAGTGTGAAGTACATTCCACATTGCTCCAAGAATTGCAAGCAGCAAAGCGTTTCCAGAACTTCTGCTTGTCATTTTGTCCCCGGGGCGATGATGTTTGTCTCATCCCCAGGAACTGGACTATCTCCACTCCTCGATAATTAAACCAATTTATTTCTACTTGCACGTTGTTCTGGGGTTGGGGGGGGGGGGGGTGGGTGGGGGGGTGGGGGCGGGTAGAGTCTCTCTCTCTCTCTCTCTCTCTCACTCTCTGAAACCGTTGGGGTGAGAGGTGTCAGTTGCATTAATGCGGGGAACATGAACAACTTTGATTGTGAACTTTCTCCAAAGGTCTGTTATCGAGCGATAGAAAGATGCTGTGCTGGCAGGACAGAGAGAAATGGACACCGAGGACTCTTCGCCCAGGTAAATTCACATTGTTGTGCAGCCTTCTTGGTGTTCAGAAATCGTCTTCACGCAGCAATCTTACGGAAAGTCTATTGCAAAGTGGGCATCGCTTTCTTTGTTGCTACCGCGCAGCAGTTAACATCTGAGCCCCAAGTGTCCCAGATGAAGAGACTCCGAGTGAAACCTTCACTCACTGAGAGTCCTCCCCACGGCCCTGAGCTGAGGGACTGCAGGCAGTCCAACACGGAAGGGACGGTTAAAAATGAACCAGTTTTGCTCCCTCAGCCTCTCTGTCCCAGAGACAGGCAGTGGGACGCCATAAACACGTAGCACCATTCTCGCGTAGACACAAGCCGTTCAACCCATCGAATCCACGCCGATTGCCTGTCTCTCTCTCTCTCTGAGGTTATTCACAATCGGTGGGATCCGTCCTAATCGTGGGGGAACTGTGTCTGAGTCGTGATGAGGTTTTTGACATGCTTGTCATTCACGTCTGAACCAGGGTAGCGAATTACTGCAGGGAATGGACGAAACCGCAAGACATTTGTTTCAACTTGACCAGCTGATTGGCATCGCAGAGAACTGGTTTTGCGATCCAGTTCAGAATAAAAACCGCCGAACAACAGAATGCCACTGAGACCTCTAAAACCACGCACCTTGCATGGAGTGGATTTGGCGAGTGCATCGATATGCTACATGCCATTCGGGTATGCAGCTGGCAGAAGAGAGCACCGATCCAAAGGAAATCAGCTCGAGGTGACATTGAATAATAGCAGAGGATGGTTTCGATCCATCGACCTCTGGGTTATGGGCCCAGCACGCTCCCGCTGCGCCACTCTGCTGCCACGCTCTGAGCCCTGTCCACAGAGCGATTCAGCTTTTCATCTGGCACGCGGCTCGCACGTTCGAGACTGATGTCAAAGACCTCCGCTGCTGTCGTGTGATATGCTGTTTCGCAGACGTACGGAGGCTGTGTAAATAGAAACGTTTTTACTAAATTCCCACATTCTGTTGGTCGAACTGTGATGTGATTTCACACTGAATCACAACATGTGTCGCAGCGCAGACGGAGGCCATGCGGCCCACCTTCGCTCTGCTGGTTCTATACTTAAGTCAACGTGTGTCTATTCGTTTCATTCTCAGCGTAAATCTGCACATCTGAACGTGACCACCGAATTCCCTTTTGTGTTCATTGAATCTTCCTCTTTGTCAATGTCCGACAGGGACTTACTGACACTAACCACTCCCTGTACGAAAACGTTCTTCCTCCTGTCACTTTTACTTGTTTTCCTGGTGACCTTAAAATTCTGCCGAATCGTTGTGGACCTTTCAGGTGTGGGAACATTTTCACAACATTATTTCCTGTTTCTAGGTCCCTCATGACTTGGAAAACTTCGGTTCTCCGAGGAGAGCTGTCCCAATTTTCCAATCTACCTTCATTGCTGACATTCCCCAAACACCGCACAGCTCACGTCAACCTGTTCGACACTACATCCAACCATTTCACTTCCCTGTTTTCTGCCTTGTCCGTACTCCAGACAGCCCAACCTCGTTTCACCAAGGTGCTTTTTGAGAAAATTAATCAGGCAGTTTTGCACAAGTCAAGTTTTAGAAAAACCTCGGGCTCGTCCGGGATTTGAACCCGGGACCTCTCGCAACTCATCACAGTAAGGCACCCAAAGCGAGAATCATACGCCTAGACCAACGAGCCAGCGAGCCGGCGCGCGATGAATGCCCCACACCGCTTGAGTGACCTGAGACGTGCTCACTATGAAATACATTTGAGATTGCTCTAAGAATTGCTAGCGGCAAAGAGTTTCTCGAACAGCTGCTTCTCATTCAGTCTCCCTGCTGCTGTTTGTCACGTCCCCAGGAACCGGGCTCTCTCCACTGGCAGATAATTCAACCATTTTGTTTTGAAACTCTTCTATGACACCCGAGCGGCCAGTGACAAGCATTACCCTCCTCACCATGGGATACAGAGAACAGGAGAAGACCACGCAGATCTCCACGAGTGTATCAACTCGACTGTGCACATTGGGCCAGTATATCACTGTGAAATATTTATGTCCAAGCTTTTTTCCGGAAGCAGATGAGAAGGCGAGGTGCAGAACAGAGCGCAGTTATACGGGAAAGCTGCTAAAGACGACATTGAGTGAATAGGAGAGAGTGGGTTATGGTCCCAACACGCACCCGTTGTGCCAGGGGTTACACTTCGGGTCCACTCTTCCTTCACTCGCAACACCCCACACCCACCTCCCATAGTGCCAAGTCGCTTTCGCCTGCAACCGCCGAATGTGTAACACCTGCCCATTTACCTGCTCCCTCCTGAATATCCAAGGGCTCAAACATACCTGCCAGGTGAAGCAGCACTTTTGCCACAACCTAGTCCACTGCATTCGCTACTCACAGTGTCGTTTCCCCAATGTAGCATGAAGCATAAACTGGGTGACTGCTTCGCTGAACATCCCGGTTCTGCCCGCAGGAAAAAGGCCCTGACCTGGCGGTTGTCTGCCACTTTAACACATCATCACCCTGTTCCCTGACCAACATCTCTGTCTCAGGCTTGCAGCAGTGTTCTAGCTCCAGATGAAAGAACAACAACTCATTTTCCACTTGGAGACCTTACAGCCCTCCGGTCTTCAATATCGAGTTCCATAACTTTAGGGCCTGAACTCCCCCATGTCCTTGACCCCTACCACACACAAACGACTCCTTGTTATCACCTCGTCTGCTATGACACACTACGTATTGTTAGCCACTAACAGTCTCCATGAGCAGCTATTCGCCCTCTCACGCGGATCGTTATTCACTCCTACGTCCTTCCTATTGTTCTCTCTCTCTGAGCTGGCGGCAAACACAGCAATGTACATTGGAGACTCTGAGCCAGCTGAAAGTTGCTCAGTGTGAAGTACATTCCACATTGCTCCAAGAATTGCAAGCAGCAAAGCGTTTCCAGAACTTCTGCTTGTCATTTTGTCCCCGGGGCGATGATGTTTGTCTCATCCCCAGGAACTGGACTATCTCCACTCCTCGATAATTAAACCAATTTATTTCTACTTGCACGTTGTTCTGGGGGTTGGGGGGGGGCGGGGTGTAGGGTGGGGGCGGGTAGAGTCTCTCTCTCTCTCTCTCTCTCTCTCACTCTCTGAAACCGTTGGGGTGAGAGGTGTCAGTTGCATTAATGCGGGGAACATGAACAACTTTGATTGTGAACTTTCTCCAAAGGTCTGTTATCGGAGCGATAGAAAGATGCTGTGCTGGCAGGACAGAGAGAAATGGACACCGAGGACTCTTCGCCCAGGTAAATTCACATTGTTGTGCAGCCTTCTTGGTGTTCAGAAATCGTCTTCACGCAGCAATCTTACGGAAAGTCTATTGCAAAGTGGGCATCGCTTTCTTTGTTGCTACCGCGCAGCAGTTAACATCTGAGCCCCAAGTGTCCCAGATGAAGAGACTCCGAGTGAAACCTTCACTCACTGAGAGTCCTCCCCACGGCCCTGAGCTGAGGGACTGCAGGCAGTCCAACACGGAAGGGACGGTTAAAAATGAACCAGTTTTGCTCCCTCAGCCTCTCTGTCCCAGAGACAGGCAGTGGGACGCCATAAACACGTAGCACCATTCTCGCGTAGACACAAGCCGTTCAACCCATCGAATCCACGCCGATTGCCTGTCTCCTCTCTCTCTCTGAGGTTATTCACAATCGGTGGGATCCGTCCTAATCGTGGGGGAACTGTGTCTGAGTCGTGATGAGGTTTTTGACATGCTTGTCATTCACGTCTGAACCAGGGTAGCGAATTACTGCAGGGAATGGACGAAACCGCAAGACATTTGTTTCAACTTGACCAGCTGATTGGCATCGCAGAGAACTGGTTTTGCGATCCAGTTCAGAATAAAAACCGCCGAACAACAGAATGCCACTGAGACCTCTAAAACCACGCACCTTGCATGGAGTGGATTTGGCGAGTGCATCGATATGCTACATGCCATTCGGGTATGCAGCTGGCAGAAGAGAGCACCGATCCAAAGGAAATCAGCTCGAGGTGACATTGAATAATAGCAGAGGATGGTTTCGATCCATCGACCTCTGGGTTATGGGCCCAGCACGCTCCCGCTGCGCCACTCTGCTGCCACGCTCTGAGCCCTGTCCACAGAGCGATTCAGCTTTTCATCTGGCACGCGGCTCGCACGTTCGAGACTGATGTCAAAGACCTCCGCTGCTGTCGTGTGATATGCTGTTTCGCAGACGTACGGAGGCTGTGTAAATAGAAACGTTTTTACTAAATTCCCACATTCTGTTGGTCGAACTGTGATTGATTTCACACTGAATCACAACATGTGTCGCAGCGCAGACGGAGGCCATGCGGCCCACCTTCGCTCTGCTGGTTCTATACTTAAGTCAACGTGTGTCTATTCGTTTCATTCTCAGCGTAAATCTGCACATCTGAACGTGACCACCGAATTCCCTTTTGTGTTCATTGAATCTTCCTCTTTGTCAATGTCCGACAGGGACTTACTGACACTAACCACTCCCTGTACGAAAACGTTCTTCCTCCTGTCACTTTTACTTGTTTTCCTGGTGACCTTAAAATTCTGCCGAATCGTTGTGGACCTTTCAGGTGTGGGAACATTTTCACAACATTATTTCCTGTTTCTAGGTCCCTCATGACTTGGAAAACTTCGGTTCTCCGAGGAGAGCTGTCCCAATTTTCCAATCTACCTTCATTGCTGACATTCCCCAAACACCGCACAGCTCACGTCAACCTGTTCGACACTACATCCAACCATTTCACTTCCCTGTTTTCTGCCTTGTCCGTACTCCAGACAGCCCAACCTCGTTTCACCAAGGTGCTTTTTGAGAAAATTAATCAGGCAGTTTTGCACAAGTCAAGTTTTAGAAAAACCTCGGGCTCGTCCGGGATTTGAACCCGGGACCTCTCGCAACTCATCACAGTAAGGCACCCAAAGCGAGAATCATACGCCTAGACCAACGAGCCAGCGAGCCGGCGCGCGATGATTGCCCCACACCGCTTGAGTGACCTGAGACGTGCTCACTATGAAATACATTTGAGATTGCTCTAAGAATTGCTAGCGGCAAAGAGTTTCTCGAACAGCTGCTTCTCATTCAGTCTCCCTGCTGCTGTTTGTCACGTCCCCAGGAACCGGGCTCTCTCCACTGGCAGATAATTCAACCATTTTGTTTTGAAACTCTTCTATGACACCCGAGCGGCCAGTGACAAGCATTACCCTCCTCACCATGGGATACAGAGAACAGGAGAAGACCACGCAGATCTCCACGAGTGTATCAACTCGACTGTGCACATTGGGCCAGTATATCACTGTGAAATATTTATGTCCAAGCTTTTTTCCGAAGCAGATGAGAAGGCGAGGTGCAGAACAGAGCGCAGTTATACGGGAAAGCTGCTAAAGACGACATTGAGTGAATAGGAGAGAGTGGGTTATGGTCCCAACACGCACCCGTTGTGCCAGGGTTACACTTCGGGTCCACTCTTCCTTCACTCGCAACACCCCACACCCACCTCCCATAGTGCCAAGTCGCTTTCGCCTGCAACCGCCGAATGTGTAACACCTGCCCATTTACCTGCTCCCTCCTGAATATCCAAGGGCTCAAACATACCTGCCAGGTGAAGCAGCACTTTTGCCACAACCTAGTCCACTGCATTCGCTACTCACAGTGTCGTTTCCCCAATGTAGCATGAAGCATAAACTGGGTGACTGCTTCGCTGAACATCCCGGTTCTGCCCGCAGGAAAAAGGCCCTGACCTGGCGGTTGTCTGCCACTTTAACACATCACCCTGTTCCCTGACCAACATCTCTGTCTCAGGCTTGCAGCAGTGTTCTAGCTCCAGATGAAAGAACAACAACTCATTTTCCACTTGGAGACCTTACAGCCCTCCGGTCTTCAATATCGAGTTCCATAACTTTAGGGCCTGAACTCCCCCATGTCCTTGACCCCTACCACACAAACGACTCCTTGTTATCACCTCGTCTGCTATGACACACTACGTATTGTTAGCCACTAACAGTCTCCATGAGCAGCTATTCGCCCTCTCACGCGGATCGTTATTCACTCCTACGTCCTTCCTATTGTTCTCTCTCTCTGAGCTGGCGGCAAACACAGCAATGTACATTGGAGACTCTGAGCCAGCTGAAAGTTGCTCAGTGTGAAGTACATTCCACATTGCTCCAAGAATTGCAAGCAGCAAAGCGTTTCCAGAACTTCTGCTTGTCATTTTGTCCCCGGGGCGATGATGTTTGTCTCATCCCCAGGAACTGGACTATCTCCACTCCTCGATAATTAAACCAATTTATTTCTACTTGCACGTTGTTCTGGGGGTTGGGGGGGGGGGGGGGCGGTGTAGGGTGGGGGCGGGTAGAGTCTCTCTCTCTCTCTCTCTCTCTCTCACTCTCTGAAACCGTTGGGGTGAGAGGTGTCAGTTGCATTAATGCGGGGAACATGAACAACTTTGATTGTGAACTTTCTCCAAAGGTCTGTTATCGGAGCGATAGAAAGATGCTGTGCTGGCAGGACAGAGAGAAATGGACACCGAGGACTCTTCGCCCAGGTAAATTCACATTGTTGTGCAGCCTTCTTGGTGTTCAGAAATCGTCTTCACGCAGCAATCTTACGGAAAGTCTATTGCAAAGTGGGCATCGCTTTCTTTGTTGCTACCGCGCAGCAGTTAACATCTGAGCCCCAAGTGTCCCAGATGAAGAGACTCCGAGTGAAACCTTCACTCACTGAGAGTCCTCCCCACGGCCCTGAGCTGAGGGACTGCAGGCAGTCCAACACGGAAGGGACGGTTAAAAATGAACCAGTTTTGCTCCCTCAGCCTCTCTGTCCCAGAGACAGGCAGTGGGACGCCATAAACACGTAGCACCATTCTCGCGTAGACACAAGCCGTTCAACCCATCGAATCCACGCCGATTGCCTGTCTCTCTCTCTCTCTGAGGTTATTCACAATCGGTGGGATCCGTCCTAATCGTGGGGGAACTGTGTCTGAGTCGTGATGAGGTTTTTGACATGCTTGTCATTCACGTCTGAACCAGGGTAGCGAATTACTGCAGGGAATGGACGAAACCGCAAGACATTTGTTTCAACTTGACCAGCTGATTGGCATCGCAGAGAACTGGTTTTGCGATCCAGTTCAGAATAAAAACCGCCGAACAACAGAATGCCACTGAGACCTCTAAAACCACGCACCTTGCATGGAGTGGATTTGGCGAGTGCATCGATATGCTACATGCCATTCGGGTATGCAGCTGGCAGAAGAGAGCACCGATCCAAAGGAAATCAGCTCGAGGTGACATTGAATAATAGCAGAGGATGGTTTCGATCCATCGACCTCTGGGTTATGGGCCCAGCACGCTCCCGCTGCGCCACTCTGCTGCCACGCTCTGAGCCCTGTCCACAGAGCGATTCAGCTTTTCATCTGGCACGCGGCTCGCACGTTCGAGACTGATGTCAAAGACCTCCGCTGCTGTCGTGTGATATGCTGTTTCGCAGACGTACGGAGGCTGTGTAAATAGAAACGTTTTTACTAAATTCCCACATTCTGTTGGTCGAACTGTGATGTGATTTCACACTGAATCACAACATGTGTCGCAGCGCAGACGGAGGCCATGCGGCCCACCTTCGCTCTGCTGGTTCTATACTTAAGTCAACGTGTGTCTATTCGTTTCATTCTCTCAGCGTAAATCTGCACATCTGAACGTGACCACCGAATTCCCTTTTGTGTTCATTGAATCTTCCTCTTTGTCAATGTCCGACAGGGACTTACTGACACTAACCACTCCCTGTACGAAAACGTTCTTCCTCCTGTCACTTTTACTTGTTTTCCTGGTGACCTTAAAATTCTGCCGAATCGTTGTGGACCTTTCAGGTGTGGGAACATTTTCACAACATTATTTCCTGTTTCTAGGTCCCTCATGACTTGGAAAACTTCGGTTCTCCGAGGAGAGCTGTCCCAATTTTCCAATCTACCTTCATTGCTGACATTCCCCAAACACCGCACAGCTCACGTCAACCTGTTCGACACTACATCCAACCATTTCACTTCCCTGTTTTCTGCCTTGTCCGTACTCCAGACAGCCCAACCTCGTTTCACCAAGGTGCTTTTTGAGAAAATTAATCAGGCAGTTTTGCACAAGTCAAGTTTTAGAAAAACCTCGGGCTCGTCCGGGATTTGAACCCGGGACCTCTCGCAACTCATCACAGTAAGGCACCCAAAGCGAGAATCATACGCCTAGACCAACGAGCCAGCGAGCCGGCGCGCGATGATTGCCCCACACCGCTTGAGTGACCTGAGACGTGCTCACTATGAAATACATTTGAGATTGCTCTAAGAATTGCTAGCGGCAAAGAGTTTCTCGAACAGCTGCTTCTCATTCAGTCTCCCTGCTGCTGTTTGTCACGTCCCCAGGAACCGGGCTCTCTCCACTGGCAGATAATTCAACCATTTTGTTTTGAAACTCTTCTATGACACCCGAGCGGCCAGTGACAAGCATTACCCTCCTCACCATGGGATACAGAGAACAGGAGAAGACCACGCAGATCTCCACGAGTGTATCAACTCGACTGTGCACATTGGGCCAGTATATCACTGTGAAATATTTATGTCCAAGCTTTTTTCCGGAAGCAGATGAGAAGGCGAGGTGCAGAACAGAGCGCAGTTATACGGAAAGCTGCTAAAGACGACATTGAGTGAATAGGAGAGAGTGGGTTATGGTCCCAACACGCACCCGTTGTGCCAGGGGTTACACTTCGGGTCCACTCTCCTTCACTCACTCGCAACACCCCACACCCACCTCCCATAGTGCCAAGTCGCTTTCGCCTGCAACCGCCGAATGTGTAACACCTGCCCATTTACCTGCTCCCTCCTGAATATCCAAGGGCTCAAACATACCTGCCAGGTGAAGCAGCACTTTTGCCACAACCTAGTCCACTGCATTCGCTACTCACAGTGTCGTTTCCCCAATGTAGCATGAAGCATAAACTGGGTGACTGCTTCGCTGAACATCCCGGTTCTGCCCGCAGGAAAAAGGCCCTGACCTGGCGGTTGTCTGCCACTTTAACACATCACCCTGTTCCCTGACCAACATCTCTGTCTCAGGCTTGCAGCAGTGTTCTAGCTCCAGATGAAAGAACAACAACTCATTTTCCACTTGGAGACCTTACAGCCCTCCGGTCTTCAATATCGAGTTCCATAACTTTAGGGCCTGAACTCCCCCATGTCCTTGACCCCTACCACACAAACGACTCCTTGTTATCACCTCGTCTGCTATGACACACTACGTATTGTTAGCCACTAACAGTCTCCATGAGCAGCTATTCGCCCTCTCACGCGGATCGTTATTCACTCCTACGTCCTTCCTATTGTTCTCTCTCTCTGAGCTGGCGGCAAACACAGCAATGTACATTGGAGACTCTGAGCCAGCTGAAAGTTGCTCAGTGTGAAGTACATTCCACATTGCTCCAAGAATTGCAAGCAGCAAAGCGTTTCCAGAACTTCTGCTTGTCATTTGTCCCCGGGGCGATGATGTTTGTCTCATCCCCAGGAACTGGACTATCTCCACTCCTCGATAATTAAACCAATTTATTTCTACTTGCACGTTGTTCTGGGGGTTGGGGGGGGGCGGGGTGTAGGGTGGGGGCGGGTAGAGTCTCTCTCTCTCTCTCTCTCTCTCACTCTCTGAAACCGTTGGGGTGAGAGGTGTCAGTTGCATTAATGCGGGGAACATGAACAACTTTGATTGTGAACTTTCTCCAAAGGTCTGTTATCGGAGCGATAGAAAGATGCTGTGCTGGCAGGACAGAGAGAAATGGACACCGAGGACTCTTCGCCCAGGTAAATTCACATTGTTGTGCAGCCTTCTTGGTGTTCAGAAATCGTCTTCACGCAGCAATCTTACGGAAAGTCTATTGCAAAGTGGGCATCGCTTTCTTTGTTGCTACCGCGCAGCAGTTAACATCTGAGCCCCAAGTGTCCCAGATGAAGAGACTCCGAGTGAAACCTTCACTCACTGAGAGTCCTCCCCACGGCCCTGAGCTGAGGGACTGCAGGCAGTCCAACACGGAAGGGACGGTTAAAAATGAACCAGTTTTGCTCCCTCAGCCTCTCTGTCCCAGAGACAGGCAGTGGGACGCCATAAACACGTAGCACCATTCTCGCGTAGACACAAGCCGTTCAACCCATCGAATCCACGCCGATTGCCTGTCTCTCTCTCTCTCTCTCTGAGGTTATTCACAATCGGTGGGATCCGTCCTAATCGTGGGGGAACTGTGTCTGAGTCGTGATGAGGTTTTTGACATGCTTGTCATTCACGTCTGAACCAGGGTAGCGAATTACTGCAGGGAATGGACGAAACCGCAAGACATTTGTTTCAACTTGACCAGCTGATTGGCATCGCAGAGAACTGGTTTTGCGATCCAGTTCAGAATAAAAACCGCCGAACAACAGAATGCCACTGAGACCTCTAAAACCACGCACCTTGCATGGAGTGGATTTGGCGAGTGCATCGATATGCTACATGCCATTCGGGTATGCAGCTGGCAGAAGAGAGCACCGATCCAAAGGAAATCAGCTCGAGGTGACATTGAATAATAGCAGAGGATGGTTTCGATCCATCGACCTCTGGGTTATGGGCCCAGCACGCTCCCGCTGCGCCACTCTGCTGCCACGCTCTGAGCCCTGTCCACAGAGCGATTCAGCTTTTCATCTGGCACGCGGCTCGCACGTTCGAGACTGATGTCAAAGACCTCCGCTGCTGTCGTGTGATATGCTGTTTCGCAGACGTACGGAGGCTGTGTAAATAGAAACGTTTTTACTAAATTCCCACATTCTGTTGGTCGAACTGTGATGTGATTTCACACTGAATCACAACATGTGTCGCAGCGCAGACGGAGGCCATGCGGCCCACCTTCGCTCTGCTGGTTCTATACTTAAGTCAACGTGTGTCTATTCGTTTCATTCTCAGCGTAAATCTGCACATCTGAACGTGACCACCGAATTCCCTTTTGTGTTCATTGAATCTTCCTCTTTGTCAATGTCCGACAGGGACTTACTGACACTAACCACTCCCTGTACGAAAACGTTCTTCCTCCTGTCACTTTTACTTGTTTTCCTGGTGACCTTAAAATTCTGCCGAATCGTTGTGGACCTTTCAGGTGTGGGAACATTTTCACAACATTATTTCCTGTTTCTAGGTCCCTCATGACTTGGAAAACTTCGGTTCTCCGAGGAGAGCTGTCCCAATTTTCCAATCTACCTTCATTGCTGACATTCCCCAAACACCGCACAGCTCACGTCAACCTGTTCGACACTACATCCAACCATTTCACTTCCCTGTTTTCTGCCTTGTCCGTACTCCAGACAGCCCAACCTCGTTTCACCAAGGTGCTTTTTGAGAAAATTAATCAGGCAGTTTTGCACAAGTCAAGTTTTAGAAAAACCTCGGGCTCGTCCGGGATTTGAACCCGGGACCTCTCGCAACTCATCACAGTAAGGCACCCAAAGCGAGAATCATACGCCTAGACCAACGAGCCAGCGAGCCGGCGCGCGATGATGCCCCACACCGCTTGAGTGACCTGAGACGTGCTCACTATGAAATACATTTGAGATTGCTCTAAGAATTGCTAGCGGCAAAGAGTTTCTCGAACAGCTGCTTCTCATTCAGTCTCCCTGCTGCTGTTTGTCACGTCCCCAGGAACCGGGCTCTCTCCACTGGCAGATAATTCAACCATTTTGTTTTGAAACTCTTCTATGACACCCGAGCGGCCAGTGACAAGCATTACCCTCCTCACCATGGGATACAGAGAACAGGAGAAGACCACGCAGATCTCCACGAGTGTATCAACTCGACTGTGCACATTGGGCCAGTATATCACTGTGAAATATTTATGTCCAAGCTTTTTTCCGGAAGCAGATGAGAAGGCGAGGTGCAGAACAGAGCGCAGTTATACGGGAAAGCTGCTAAAGACGACATTGAGTGAATAGGAGAGAGTGGTTTATGGTCCCAACACGCACCCGTTGTGCCAGGGGTTACACTTCGGGTCCACTCTTCCTTCACTCGCAACACCCCACACCCACCTCCCATAGTGCCAAGTCGCTTTCGCCTGCAACCGCCGAATGTGTAACACCTGCCCATTTACCTGCTCCCTCCTGAATATCCAAGGGCTCAAACATACCTGCCAGGTGAAGCAGCACTTTTGCCACAACCTAGTCCACTGCATTCGCTACTCACAGTGTCGTTTCCCCAATGTAGCATGAAGCATAAACTGGGTGACTGCTTCGCTGAACATCCCGGTTCTGCCCGCAGGAAAAAGGCCCTGACCTGGCGGTTGTCTGCCACTTTAACACATCACCCTGTTCCCTGACCAACATCTCTGTCTCAGGCTTGCAGCAGTGTTCTAGCTCCAGATGAAAGAACAACAACTCATTTTCCACTTGGAGACCTTACAGCCCTCCGGTCTTCAATATCGAGTTCCATAACTTTAGGGCCTGAACTCCCCCATGTCCTTGACCCCTACCACACAAACGACTCCTTGTTATCACCTCGTCTGCTATGACACACTACGTATTGTTAGCCACTAACAGTCTCCATGAGCAGCTATTCGCCCTCTCACGCGGATCGTTATTCACTCCTACGTCCTTCCTATTGTTCTCTCTCTCTGAGCTGGCGGCAAACACAGCAATGTACATTGGAGACTCTGAGCCAGCTGAAAGTTGCTCAGTGTGAAGTACATTCCACATTGCTCCAAGAATTGCAAGCAGCAAAGCGTTTCCAGAACTTCTGCTTGTCATTTTGTCCCCGGGCGATGATGTTTGTCTCATCCCCAGGAACTGGACTATCTCCACTCCTCGATAATTAAACCAATTTATTTCTACTTGCACGTTGTTCTGGGGTTGGGGGGGGGGGGCGGGGTGTAGGGTGGGGGCGGGTAGAGTCTCTCTCTCTCTCTCTCTCTCTCTCACTCTCTGAAACCGTTGGGGTGAGAGGTGTCAGTTGCATTAATGCGGGGAACATGAACAACTTTGATTGTGAACTTTCTCCAAAGGTCTGTTATCGGAGCGATAGAAAGATGCTGTGCTGGCAGGACAGAGAGAAATGGACACCGAGGACTCTTCGCCCAGGTAAATTCACATTGTTGTGCAGCCTTCTTGGTGTTCAGAAATCGTCTTCACGCAGCAATCTTACGGAAAGTCTATTGCAAAGTGGGCATCGCTTTCTTTGTTGCTACCGCGCAGCAGTTAACATCTGAGCCCCAAGTGTCCCAGATGAAGAGACTCCGAGTGAAACCTTCACTCACTGAGAGTCCTCCCCACGGCCCTGAGCTGAGGGACTGCAGGCAGTCCAACACGGAAGGGACGGTTAAAAATGAACCAGTTTTGCTCCCTCAGCCTCTCTGTCCCAGAGACAGGCAGTGGGACGCCATAAACACGTAGCACCATTCTCGCGTAGACACAAGCCGTTCAACCCATCGAATCCACGCCGATTGCCTGTCTCTCTCTCTCTCTCTGAGGTTATTCACAATCGGTGGGATCCGTCCTAATCGTGGGGGACTGTGTCTGAGTCGTGATGAGGTTTTTGACATGCTTGTCATTCACGTCTGAACCAGGGTAGCGAATTACTGCAGGGAATGGACGAAACCGCAAGACATTTGTTTCAACTTGACCAGCTGATTGGCATCGCAGAGAACTGGTTTTGCGATCCAGTTCAGAATAAAAACCGCCGAACAACAGAATGCCACTGAGACCTCTAAAACCACGCACCTTGCATGGAGTGGATTTGGCGAGTGCATCGATATGCTACATGCCATTCGGGTATGCAGCTGGCAGAAGAGAGCACCGATCCAAAGGAAATCAGCTCGAGGTGACATTGAATAATAGCAGAGGATGGTTTCGATCCATCGACCTCTGGGTTATGGGCCCAGCACGCTCCCGCTGCGCCACTCTGCTGCCACGCTCTGAGCCCTGTCCACAGAGCGATTCAGCTTTTCATCTGGCACGCGGCTCGCACGTTCGAGACTGATGTCAAAGACCTCCGCTGCTGTCGTGTGATATGCTGTTTCGCAGACGTACGGAGGCTGTGTAAATAGAAACGTTTTTACTAAATTCCCACATTCTGTTGGTCGAACTGTGATGTGATTTCACACTGAATCACAACATGTGTCGCAGCGCAGACGGAGGCCATGCGGCCCACCTTCGCTCTGCTGGTTCTATACTTAAGTCAACGTGTGTCTATTCGTTTCATTCTCAGCGTAAATCTGCACATCTGAACGTGACCACCGAATTCCCTTTTGTGTTCATTGAATCTTCCTCTTTGTCAATGTCCGACAGGGACTTACTGACACTAACCACTCCCTGTACGAAAACGTTCTTCCTCCTGTCACTTTTACTTGTTTTCCTGGTGACCTTAAAATTCTGCCGAATCGTTGTGGACCTTTCAGGTGTGGGAACATTTTCACAACATTATTTCCTGTTTCTAGGTCCCTCATGACTTGGAAAACTTCGGTTCTCCGAGGAGAGCTGTCCCAATTTTCCAATCTACCTTCATTGCTGACATTCCCCAAACACCGCACAGCTCACGTCAACCTGTTCGACACTACATCCAACCATTTCACTTCCCTGTTTTCTGCCTTGTCCGTACTCCAGACAGCCCAACCTCGTTTCACCAAGGTGCTTTTTGAGAAAATTAATCAGGCAGTTTTGCACAAGTCAAGTTTTAGAAAAACCTCGGGCTCGTCCGGATTTGAACCCGGGACCTCTCGCAACTCATCACAGTACGGCACCCAAAGCGAGAATCATACGCCTAGACCAACGAGCCAGCGAGCCGGCGCGCGATGATTGCCCCACACCGCTTGAGTGACCTGAGACGTGCTCACTATGAAATACATTTGAGATTGCTCTAAGAATTGCTAGCGGCAAAGAGTTTCTCGAACAGCTGCTTCTCATTCAGTCTCCCTGCTGCTGTTTGTCACGTCCCCAGGAACCGGGCTCTCTCCACTGGCAGATAATTCAACCATTTTGTTTTGAAACTCTTCTATGACACCCGAGCGGCCAGTGACAAGCATTACCCTCCTCACCATGGGATACAGAGAACAGGAGAAGACCACGCAGATCTCCACGAGTGTATCAACTCGACTGTGCACATTGGGCCAGTATATCACTGTGAAATATTTATGTCCAAGCTTTTTTCCGGAAGCAGATGAGAAGGCGAGGTGCAGAACAGAGCGCAGTTATACGGGAAAGCTGCTAAAGACGACATTGAGTGAATAGGAGAGAGTGGGTTATGGTCCCAACACGCACCCGTTGTGCCAGGGGTTACACTTCGGGTCCACTCTTCCTTCACTCGCAACACCCCACACCCACCTCCCATAGTGCCAAGTCGCTTTCGCCTGCAACCGCCGAATGTGTAACACCTGCCCATTTACCTGCTCCCTCCTGAATATCCAAGGGCTCAAACATACCTGCCAGGTGAAGCAGCACTTTTGCCACAACCTAGTCCACTGCATTCGCTACTCACAGTGTCGTTTCCCCAATGTAGCATGAAGCATAAACTGGGTGACTGCTTCGCTGAACATCCCGGTTCTGCCCGCAGGAAAAAGGCCCTGACCTGGCGGTTGTCTGCCACTTTAACACATCACCCTGTTCCCTGACCAACATCTCTGTCTCAGGCTTGCAGCAGTGTTCTAGCTCCAGATGAAAGAACAACAACTCATTTTCCACTTGGAGACCTTACAGCCCTCCGGTCTTCAATATCGAGTTCCATAACTTTAGGGCCTGAACTCCCCCATGTCCTTGACCCCTACCACACAAACGACTCCTTGTTATCACCTCGTCTGCTATGACACACTACGTATTGTTAGCCACTAACAGTCTCCATGAGCAGCTATTCGCCCTCTCACGCGGATCGTTATTCACTCCTACGTCCTTCCTATTGTTCTCTCTCTCTGAGCTGGCGGCAAACACAGCAATGTACATTGGAGACTCTGAGCCAGCTGAAAGTTGCTCAGTGTGAAGTACATTCCACATTGCTCCAAGAATTGCAAGCAGCAAAGCGTTTCCAGAACTTCTGCTTGTCATTTTGTCCCCGGGCGATGATGTTTGTCTCATCCCCAGGAACTGGACTATCTCCACTCCTCGATAATTAAACCAATTTATTTCTACTTGCACGTTGTTCTGGGGGTGGGGGGGGCGGGTGTAGGGTGGGGCGGGTAGAGTCTCTCTCCTCTCTCTCTCTCTCTCACTCTCTGAAACCGTTGGGGTGAGAGGTGTCAGTTGCATTAATGCGGGGAACATGAACAACTTTGATTGTGAACTTTCTCCAAAGGTCTGTTATCGGAGCGATAGAAAGATGCTGTGCTGGCAGGACAGAGAGAAATGGACACCGAGGACTCTTCGCCCAGGTAAATTCACATTGTTGTGCAGCCTTCTTGGTGTTCAGAAATCGTCTTCACGCAGCAATCTTACGGAAAGTCTATTGCAAAGTGGGCATCGCTTTCTTTGTTGCTACCGCGCAGCAGTTAACATCTGAGCCCCAAGTGTCCCAGATGAAGAGACTCCGAGTGAAACCTTCACTCACTGAGAGTCCTCCCCACGGCCCTGAGCTGAGGGACTGCAGGCAGTCCAACACGGAAGGGACGGTTAAAAATGAACCAGTTTTGCTCCCTCAGCCTCTCTGTCCCAGAGACAGGCAGTGGGACGCCATAAACACGTAGCACCATTCTCGCGTAGACACAAGCCGTTCAACCCATCGAATCCACGCCGATTGCCTGTCTCTCTCTCTCTCTGAGGTTATTCACAATCGGTGGGATCCGTCCTAATCGTGGGGAACTGTGTCTGAGTCGTGATGAGGTTTTTGACATGCTTGTCATTCACGTCTGAACCAGGGTAGCGAATTACTGCAGGGAATGGACGAAACCGCAAGACATTTGTTTCAACTTGACCAGCTGATTGGCATCGCAGAGAACTGGTTTTGCGATCCAGTTCAGAATAAAAACCGCCGAACAACAGAATGCCACTGAGACCTCTAAAACCACGCACCTTGCATGGAGTGGATTTGGCGAGTGCATCGATATGCTACATGCCATTCGGGTATGCAGCTGGCAGAAGAGAGCACCGATCCAAAGGAAATCAGCTCGAGGTGACATTGAATAATAGCAGAGGATGGTTTCGATCCATCGACCTCTGGGTTATGGGCCCAGCACGCTCCCGCTGCGCCACTCTGCTGCCACGCTCTGAGCCCTGTCCACAGAGCGATTCAGCTTTTCATCTGGCACGCGGCTCGCACGTTCGAGACTGATGTCAAAGACCTCCGCTGCTGTCGTGTGATATGCTGTTTCGCAGACGTACGGAGGCTGTGTAAATAGAAACGTTTTTACTAAATTCCCACATTCTGTTGGTCGAACTGTGATGTGATTTCACACTGAATCACAACATGTGTCGCAGCGCAGACGGAGGCCATGCGGCCCACCTTCGCTCTGCTGGTTCTATACTTAAGTCAACGTGTGTCTATTCGTTTCATTCTCAGCGTAAATCTGCACATCTGAACGTGACCACCGAATTCCCTTTTGTGTTCATTGAATCTTCCTCTTTGTCAATGTCCGACAGGGACTTACTGACACTAACCACTCCCTGTACGAAAACGTTCTTCCTCCTGTCACTTTTACTTGTTTTCCTGGTGACCTTAAAATTCTGCCGAATCGTTGTGGACCTTTCAGGTGTGGGAACATTTTCACAACATTATTTCCTGTTTCTAGGTCCCTCATGACTTGGAAAACTTCGGTTCTCCGAGGAGAGCTGTCCCAATTTTCCAATCTACCTTCATTGCTGACATTCCCCAAACACCGCACAGCTCACGTCAACCTGTTCGACACTACATCCAACCATTTCACTTCCCTGTTTTCTGCCTTGTCCGTACTCCAGACAGCCCAACCTCGTTTCACCAAGGTGCTTTTTGAGAAAATTAATCAGGCAGTTTTGCACAAGTCAAGTTTTAGAAAAACCTCGGGCTCGTCCGGGATTTGAACCCGGGACCTCTCGCAACTCATCACAGTACGGCACCCAAAGCGAGAATCATACGCCTAGACCAACGAGCCAGCGAGCCGGCGCGCGATGAATGCCCCACACCGCTTGAGTGACCTGAGACGTGCTCACTATGAAATACATTTGAGATTGCTCTAAGAATTGCTAGCGGCAAAGAGTTTCTCGAACAGCTGCTTCTCATTCAGTCTCCCTGCTGCTGTTTGTCACGTCCCCAGGAACCGGGCTCTCTCCACTGGCAGATAATTCAACCATTTTGTTTTGAAACTCTTCTATGACACCCGAGCGGCCAGTGACAAGCATTACCCTCCTCACCATGGGATACAGAGAACAGGAGAAGACCACGCAGATCTCCACGAGTGTATCAACTCGACTGTGCACATTGGGCCAGTATATCACTGTGAAATATTTATGTCCAAGCTTTTTTCCGGAAGCAGATGAGAAGGCGAGGTGCAGAACAGAGCGCAGTTATACGGGAAAGCTGCTAAAGACGACATTGAGTGAATAGGAGAGAGTGGGTTATGGTCCCAACACGCACCCGTTGTGCCAGGGGTTACACTTCGGGTCCACTCTTCCTTCACTCGCAACACCCCACACCCACCTCCCATAGTGCCAAGTCGCTTTCGCCTGCAACCGCCGAATGTGTAACACCTGCCCATTTACCTGCTCCCTCCTGAATATCCAAGGGCTCAAACATACCTGCCAGGTGAAGCAGCACTTTTGCCACAACCTAGTCCACTGCATTCGCTACTCACAGTGTCGTTTCCCCAATGTAGCATGAAGCATAAACTGGGTGACTGCTTCGCTGAACATCCCGTTCTGCCCGCAGGAAAAAGGCCCTGACCTGGCGGTTGTCTGCCACTTTAACACATCACCCTGTTCCCTGACCAACATCTCTGTCTCAGGCTTGCAGCAGTGTTCTAGCTCCAGATGAAAGAACAACAACTCATTTTCCACTTGGAGACCTTACAGCCCTCCGGTCTTCAATATCGAGTTCCATAACTTTAGGGCCTGAACTCCCCCATGTCCTTGACCCCTACCACACAAACGACTCCTTGTTATCCCTCGTCTGCTATGACACACTACGTATTGTTAGCCACTAACAGTCTCCATGAGCAGCTATTCGCCCTCTCACGCGGATCGTTATTCACTCCTACGTCCTTCCTATTGTTCTCTCTCTCTGAGCTGGCGGCAAACACAGCAATGTACATTGGAGACTCTGAGCCAGCTGAAAGTTGCTCAGTGTGAAGTACATTCCACATTGCTCCAAGAATTGCAAGCAGCAAAGCGTTTCCAGAACTTCTGCTTGTCATTTTGTCCCCGGGCGATGATGTTTGTCTCATCCCCAGGAACTGGACTATCTCCACTCCTCGATAATTAAACCAATTTATTTCTACTTGCACGTTGTTCTGGGGGTTGGGTGGGGGGGGGCGGGGTGTAGGGTGGGGCGGGTAGAGTCTCTCTCTCTCTCTCTCTCTCTCACTCTCTGAAACCGTTGGGGTGAGAGGTGTCAGTTGCATTAATGCGGGGAACATGAACAACTTTGATTGTGAACTTTCTCCAAAGGTCTGTTATCGGAGCGATAGAAAGATGCTGTGCTGGCAGGACAGAGAGAAATGGACACCGAGGACTCTTCGCCCAGGTAAATTCACATTGTTGTGCAGCCTTCTTGGTGTTCAGAAATCGTCTTCACGCAGCAATCTTACGGAAAGTCTATTGCAAAGTGGGCATCGCTTTCTTTGTTGCTACCGCGCAGCAGTTAACATCTGAGCCCCAAGTGTCCAGATGAAGAGACTCCGAGTGAAACCTTCACTCACTGAGAGTCCTCCCCACGGCCCTGAGCTGAGGGACTGCAGGCAGTCCAACACGGAAGGGACGGTTAAAAATGAACCAGTTTTGCTCCCTCAGCCTCTCTGTCCCAGAGACAGGCAGTGGGACGCCATAAACACGTAGCACCATTCTCGCGTAGACACAAGCCGTTCAACCCATCGAATCCACGCCGATTGCCTGTCTCTCTCTCTCTCTGAGGTTATTCACAATCGGTGGGATCCGTCCTAATCGTGGGGGAACTGTGTCTGAGTCGTGATGAGGTTTTTGACATGCTTGTCATTCACGTCTGAACCAGGGTAGCGAATTACTGCAGGGAATGGACGAAACCGCAAGACATTTGTTTCAACTTGACCAGCTGATTGGCATCGCAGAGAACTGGTTTTGCGATCCAGTTCAGAATAAAAACCGCCGAACAACAGAATGCCACTGAGACCTCTAAAACCACGCACCTTGCATGGAGTGGATTTGGCGAGTGCATCGATATGCTACATGCCATTCGGGTATGCAGCTGGCAGAAGAGAGCACCGATCCAAAGGAAATCAGCTCGAGGTGACATTGAATAATAGCAGAGGATGGTTTCGATCCATCGACCTCTGGGTTATGGGCCCAGCACGCTCCCGCTGCGCCACTCTGCTGCCACGCTCTGAGCCCTGTCCACAGAGCGATTCAGCTTTTCATCTGGCACGCGGCTCGCACGTTCGAGACTGATGTCAAAGACCTCCGCTGCTGTCGTGTGATATGCTGTTTCGCAGACGTACGGAGGCTGTGTAAATAGAAACGTTTTTACTAAATTCCCACATTCTGTTGGTCGAACTGTGATTGATTTCACACTGAATCACAACATGTGTCGCAGCGCAGACGGAGGCCATGCGGCCCACCTTCGCTCTGCTGGTTCTATACTTAAGTCAACGTGTGTCTATTCGTTTCATTCTCAGCGTAAATCTGCACATCTGAACGTGACCACCGAATTCCCTTTTGTGTTCATTGAATCTTCCTCTTTGTCAATGTCCGACAGGGACTTACTGACACTAACCACTCCCTGTACGAAAACGTTCTTCCTCCTGTCACTTTTACTTGTTTTCCTGGTGACCTTAAAATTCTGCCGAATCGTTGTGGACCTTTCAGGTGTGGGAACATTTTCACAACATTATTTCCTGTTTCTAGGTCCCTCATGACTTGGAAAACTTCGGTTCTCCGAGGAGAGCTGTCCCAATTTTCCAATCTACCTTCATTGCTGACATTCCCCAAACACCGCACAGCTCACGTCAACCTGTTCGACACTACATCCAACCATTTCACTTCCCTGTTTTCTGCCTTGTCCGTACTCCAGACAGCCCAACCTCGTTTCACCAAGGTGCTTTTTGAGAAAATTAATCAGGCAGTTTTGCACAAGTCAAGTTTTAGAAAAACCTCGGGCTCGTCCGGGATTTGAACCCGGGACCTCTCGCAACTCATCACAGTAAGGCACCCAAAGCGAGAATCATACGCCTAGACCAACGAGCCAGCGAGCCGGCGCGCGATGAATGCCCCACACCGCTTGAGTGACCTGAGACGTGCTCACTATGAAATACATTTGAGATTGCTCTAAGAATTGCTAGCGGCAAAGAGTTTCTCGAACAGCTGCTTCTCATTCAGTCTCCCTGCTGCTGTTTGTCACGTCCCCAGGAACCGGGCTCTCTCCACTGGCAGATAATTCAACCATTTTGTTTTGAAACTCTTCTATGACACCCGAGCGGCCAGTGACAAGCATTACCCTCCTCACCATGGGATACAGAGAACAGGAGAAGACCACGCAGATCTCCACGAGTGTATCAACTCGACTGTGCACATTGGGCCAGTATATCACTGTGAAATATTTATGTCCAAGCTTTTTTCCGGAAGCAGATGAGAAGGCGAGGTGCAGAACAGAGCGCAGTTATACGGGAAAGCTGCTAAAGACGACATTGAGTGAATAGGAGAGAGTGGGTTATGGTCCCAACACGCACCCGTTGTGCCAGGGTTACACTTCGGGTCCACTCTTCCTTCACTCGCAACACCCCACACCCACCTCCCATAGTGCCAAGTCGCTTTCGCCTGCAACCGCCGAATGTGTAACACCTGCCCATTTACCTGCTCCCTCCTGAATATCCAAGGGCTCAAACATACCTGCCAGGTGAAGCAGCACTTTTGCCACAACCTAGTCCACTGCATTCGCTACTCACAGTGTCGTTTCCCCAATGTAGCATGAAGCATAAACTGGGTGACTGCTTCGCTGAACATCCCGGTTCTGCCCGCAGGAAAAAGGCCCTGACCTGGCGGTTGTCTGCCACTTTAACACATCACCCTGTTCCCTGACCAACATCTCTGTCTCAGGCTTGCAGCAGTGTTCTAGCTCCAGATGAAAGAACAACAACTCATTTTCCACTTGGAGACCTTACAGCCCTCCGGTCTTCAATATCGAGTTCCATAACTTTAGGGCCTGAACTCCCCCATGTCCTTGACCCCTACCACACAAACGACTCCTTGTTATCACCTCGTCTGCTATGACACACTACGTATTGTTAGCCACTAACAGTCTCCATGAGCAGCTATTCGCCCTCTCACGCGGATCGTTATTCACTCCTACGTCCTTCCTATTGTTCTCTCTCTCTGAGCTGGCGGCAAACACAGCAATGTACATTGGAGACTCTGAGCCAGCTGAAAGTTGCTCAGTGTGAAGTACATTCCACATTGCTCCAAGAATTGCAAGCAGCAAAGCGTTTCCAGAACTTCTGCTTGTCATTTTGTCCCCGGGGCGATGATGTTTGTCTCATCCCCAGGAACTGGACTATCTCCACTCCTCGATAATTAAACCAATTTATTTCTACTTGCACGTTGTTCTGGGGGTTGGGGGGGGGGGGGGCGGGGTGTAGGGTGGGGGCGGTAGAGTCTCTCTCTCTCTCTCTCTCTCTCTCTCACTCTCTGAAACCGTTGGGGTGAGAGGTGTCAGTTGCATTAATGCGGGGAACATGAACAACTTTGATTGTGAACTTTCTCCAAAGGTCTGTTATCGGAGCGATAGAAAGATGCTGTGCTGGCAGGACAGAGAGAAATGGACACCGAGGACTCTTCGCCCAGGTAAATTCACATTGTTGTGCAGCCTTCTTGGTGTTCAGAAATCGTCTTCACGCAGCAATCTTACGGAAAGTCTATTGCAAAGTGGGCATCGCTTTCTTTGTTGCTACCGCGCAGCAGTTAACATCTGAGCCCCAAGTGTCCCAGATGAAGAGACTCCGAGTGAAACCTTCACTCACTGAGAGTCCTCCCCACGGCCCTGAGCTGAGGGACTGCAGGCAGTCCAACACGGAAGGGACGGTAAAAATGAACCAGTTTTGCTCCCTCAGCCTCTCTGTCCCAGAGACAGGCAGTGGGACGCCATAAACACGTAGCACCATTCTCGCGTAGACACAAGCCGTTCAACCCATCGAATCCACGCCGATTGCCTGTCTCTCTCTCTCTCTCTGAGGTTATTCACAATCGGTGGGATCCGTCCTAATCGTGGGGGAACTGTGTCTGAGTCGTGATGAGGTTTTTGACATGCTTGTCATTCACGTCTGAACCAGGGTAGCGAATTACTGCAGGGATGGACGAAACCGCAAGACATTTGTTTCAACTTGACCAGCTGATTGGCATCGCAGAGAACTGGTTTTGCGATCCAGTTCAGAATAAAAACCGCCGAACAACAGAATGCCACTGAGACCTCTAAAACCACGCACCTTGCATGGAGTGGATTTGGCGAGTGCATCGATATGCTACATGCCATTCGGGTATGCAGCTGGCAGAAGAGAGCACCGATCCAAAGGAAATCAGCTCGAGGTGACATTGAATAATAGCAGAGGATGGTTTCGATCCATCGACCTCTGGGTTATGGGCCCAGCACGCTCCCGCTGCGCCACTCTGCTGCCACGCTCTGAGCCCTGTCCACAGAGCGATTCAGCTTTTCATCTGGCACGCGGCTCGCACGTTCGAGACTGATGTCAAAGACCTCCGCTGCTGTCGTGTGATATGCTGTTTCGCAGACGTACGGAGGCTGTGTAAATAGAAACGTTTTTACTAAATTCCCACATTCTGTTGGTCGAACTGTGATGTGATTTCACACTGAATCACAACATGTGTCGCAGCGCAGACGGAGGCCATGCGGCCCACCTTCGCTCTGCTGGTTCTATACTTAAGTCAACGTGTGTCTATTCGTTTCATTCTCAGCGTAAATCTGCACATCTGAACGTGACCACCGAATTCCCTTTTGTGTTCATTGAATCTTCCTCTTTGTCAATGTCCGACAGGGACTTACTGACACTAACCACTCCCTGTACGAAAACGTTCTTCCTCCTGTCATTTTACTTGTTTTCCTGGTGACCTTAAAATTCTGCCGAATCGTTTGACCTTAAGGGTGGGAACATTTTCACAACATTATTTCCTGTTTAGGTCATTTGGAAAACTTCGGTTCTTCGAGGAGAGCTGTCCCTTTAATTATATTGCTGAATTCCCCAAAACCGCACAGCTCACGTCAACCTTTTTCGACACACACACCATTTCCCACTTCCCTGAATTCTGTCCACACGTTATCCACTCCACACCGAAGCCCAAATTTTTTGGGAATTAAGAGAGCATAATTCGGCAAGTCAGGTGCTGGGTTAACAAGAGAAATAATTGGATCGGGGTGTCCGTTTTTGAAACCGGAGAGGGGAGGTCCGGCAAAGTTAAGAGAAGATAGCTGAAAATAGTAGGGATAAAGCGAGCCTGATGCGTAGACCAACGAGTGAATGAGCCAAGCGCGGAGTTGAAATACATGAGACGTGCTCACTGAGAGATAGTGCTTGAATACATTTGAGATTGCACTGAGGATTTCTCGAAAAGAGTTCTCAACAGAATGCTGCTTCAGTCAGGAGGACCCGGGCTCGGAACAGTGGTTCGGGAAGAGAACCCCCATGTGTTGGAATTTAATTTTGGGGGGTTTGAGGAGGCAATAAAGTGACAATGGATTTGATGGTTACAGAAGATAAGGGGAGAACCATGGACGGAGATCAACAGGATTGAAGAACAGGTGTGTCATCAGACTATGCACATTGGGAATGTGTGATATTTATGTCCAAAGCTTTTTCCCGAAGCAGATGAGAAGGCGAGGTGCAGAACAGAGCGCAGTTATACGGGAAAGCTGCTAAAGACGACATCGAGTGAAGGAAGAGTGGGTTATGGTCCCAACACGCACCCGTTGTGCCAGGGGTTACACTTCGGGTCCACTCTTCCTTCACTCGCAACACCCCACACCCACCTCCCATAGTGCCAAGTCGCTTTCGCCTGCAACCGCCGAATGTGTAACACCTGCCCATTTACCTGCTCCCTCCTGAATATCCAAGGCTCAAACATACCTGCCAGGTGAAGCAGCACTTTTGCCACAACCTAGTCCACTGCATTCGCTACTCACAGTGTCGTTTCCCCAATGTAGCATGAAGCATAAACTGGGTGACTGCTTCGCTGAACATCCCGGTTCTGCCCGCAGGAAAAAGGCCCTGACCTGGCGGTTGTCTGCCACTTTAACACACCCCCCTGTTCCCTGACCAACATCTCTGTCTCAGGCTTGCAGCAGTGTTCTAGCTCCAGATGAAAGAACAACAACTCATTTTCCACTTGGAGACCTTACAGCCCTCCGTCTTCAATATCGAGTTCCATAACTTTAGGGCCTGAACTCCCCCATGTCCTTGACCCCTACCACACAAACGACTCCTTGTTATCACCTCGTCTGCTATGACACACTACGTATTGTTAGCCACTAACAGTCTCCATGAGCAGCTATTCGCCCTCTCACGCGGATCGTTATTCACTCCTACGTCCTTCCTATTGTTCTCTCTCTCTGAGCTGGCGGCAAACACAGCAATGTACATTGGAGACTCTGAGCCAGCTGAAAGTTGCTCAGTGTGAAGTACATTCCACATTGCTCCAAGAATTGCAAGCAGCAAAGCGTTTCCAGAACTTCTGCTTGTCATTTTGTCCCCGGGGCGATGATGTTTGTCTCATCCCCAGGAACTGGACTATCTCCACTCCTCGATAATTAAACCAATTTATTTCTACTTGCACGTTGTTCTGGGGGTTGGGGGGGGGCGGGGTGTAGGGTGGGGGCGGGTAGAGTCTCTCTCTCTCTCTCTCTCTCTCACTCTCTGAAACCGTTGGGGTGAGAGGTGTCAGTTGCATTAATGCGGGGAACATGAACAACTTTGATTGTGAACTTTCTCCAAAGGTCTGTTATCGGAGCGATAGAAAGATGCTGTGCTGGCAGGACAGAGAGAAATGGACACCGAGGACTCTTCGCCCAGGTAAATTCACATTGTTGTGCAGCCTTCTTGGTGTTCAGAAATCGTCTTCACGCAGCAATCTTACGGAAAGTCTATTGCAAAGTGGGCATCGCTTTCTTTGTTGCTACCGCGCAGCAGTTAACATCTGAGCCCCAAGTGTCCCAGATGAAGAGACTCCGAGTGAAACCTTCACTCACTGAGAGTCCTCCCCACGGCCCTGAGCTGAGGGACTGCAGGCAGTCCAACACGGAAGGGACGGTTAAAAATGAACCAGTTTTGCTCCCTCAGCCTCTCTGTCCCAGAGACAGGCAGTGGGACGCCATAAACACGTAGCACCATTCTCGCGTAGACACAAGCCGTTCAACCCATCGAATCCACGCCGATTGCCTGTCTCTCTCTCTCTCTGAGGTTATTCACAATCGGTGGGATCCGTCCTAATCGTGGGGGAACTGTGTCTGAGTCGTGATGAGGTTTTTGACATGCTTGTCATTCACGTCTGAACCAGGGTAGCGAATTACTGCAGGGAATGGACGAAACCGCAAGACATTTGTTTCAACTTGACCAGCTGATTGGCATCGCAGAGAACTGGTTTTGCGATCCAGTTCAGAATAAAAACCGCCGAACAACAGAATGCCACTGAGACCTCTAAAACCACGCACCTTGCATGGAGTGGATTTGGCGAGTGCATCGATATGCTACATGCCATTCGGGTATGCAGCTGGCAGAAGAGAGCACCGATCCAAAGGAAATCAGCTCGAGGTGACATTGAATAATAGCAGAGGATGGTTTCGATCCATCGACCTCTGGGTTATGGGCCCAGCACGCTCCCGCTGCGCCACTCTGCTGCCACGCTCTGAGCCCTGTCCACAGAGCGATTCAGCTTTTCATCTGGCACGCGGCTCGCACGTTCGAGACTGATGTCAAAGACCTCCGCTGCTGTCGTGTGATATGCTGTTTCGCAGACGTACGGAGGCTGTGTAAATAGAAACGTTTTTACTAAATTCCCACATTCTGTTGGTCGAACTGTGATTTCACACTGAATCACAACATGTGTCGCAGCGCAGACGGAGGCCATGCGGCCCACCTTCGCTCTGCTGGTTCTATACTTAAGTCAACGTGTGTCTATTCGTTTCATTCTCAGCGTAAATCTGCACATCTGAACGTGACCACCGAATTCCCTTTTGTGTTCATTGAATCTTCCTCTTTGTCAATGTCCGACAGGGACTTACTGACACTAACCACTCCCTGTACGAAAACGTTCTTCCTCCTGTCACTTTTACTTGTTTTTCCTGGTGACCTTAAAATTCTGCCGAATCGTTGTGGACCTTTCAGGTGGGGAACATTTTCACAACATTATTTCCTGTTTCTAGGTCCCTCATGACTTGGAAAACTTCGGTTCTCCGAGGAGAGCTGTCCCAATTTTCCAATCTACCTTCATTGCTGACATTCCCCAAACACCGCACAGCTCACGTCAACCTGTTCGACACTACATCCAACCATTTCACTTCCCTGTTTTCTGCCTTGTCCGTACTCCAGACAGCCCAACCTCGTTTCACCAAGGTGCTTTTTGAGAAATTAATCAGGCAGTTTTGCACAAGTCAAGTTTTAGAAAAACCTCGGGCTCGTCCGGGATTTGAACCCGGGACCTCTCGCAACTCATCACAGTACGGCACCCAAAGCGAGAATCATACGCCTAGACCAACGAGCCAGCGAGCCGGCGCGCGATGAATGCCCCACACCGCTTGAGTGACCTGAGACGTGCTCACTATGAAATACATTTGAGATTGCTCTAAGAATTGCTAGCGGCAAAGAGTTTCTCGAACAGCTGCTTCTCATTCAGTCTCCCTGCTGCTGTTTGTCACGTCCCCAGGAACCGGGCTCTCTCCACTGGCAGATAATTCAACCATTTTGTTTTGAAACTCTTCTATGACACCCGAGCGGCCAGTGACAAGCATTACCCTCCTCACCATGGGATACAGAGAACAGGAGAAGACCACGCAGATCTCCACGAGTGTATCAACTCGACTGTGCACATTGGGCCAGTATATCACTGTGAAATATTTATGTCCAAGCTTTTTTCCGAAGCAGATGAGAAGGCGAGGTGCAGAACAGAGCGCAGTTATACGGGAAAGCTGCTAAAGACGACATTGAGTGAATAGGAGAGAGTGGGTTATGGTCCCAACACGCACCCGTTGTGCCAGGGGTTACACTTCGGGTCCACTCTTCCTTCACTCGCAACACCCCACACCCACCTCCCATAGTGCCAAGTCGCTTTCGCCTGCAACCGCCGAATGTGTAACACCTGCCCATTTACCTGCTCCCTCCTGAATATCCAAGGGCTCAAACATACCTGCCAGGTGAAGCAGCACTTTTGCCACAACCTAGTCCACTGCATTCGCTACTCACAGTGTCGTTTCCCCAATGTAGCATGAAGCATAAACTGGGTGACTGCTTCGCTGAACATCCCGGTTCTGCCCGCAGGAAAAAGGCCCTGACCTGGCGGTTGTCTGCCACTTTAACACATCACCCTGTTCCCTGACCAACATCTCTGTCTCAGGCTTGCAGCAGTGTTCTAGCTCCAGATGAAAGAACAACAACTCATTTTCCACTTGGAGACCTTACAGCCCTCCGGTCTTCAATATCGAGTTCCATAACTTTAGGGCCTGAACTCCCCCATGTCCTTGACCCCTACCACACAAACGACTCCTTGTTATCACCTCGTCTGCTATGACACACTACGTATTGTTAGCCACTAACAGTCTCCATGAGCAGCTATTCGCCCTCTCACGCGGATCGTTATTCACTCCTACGTCCTTCCTATTGTTCTCTCTCTCTGAGCTGGCGGCAAACACAGCAATGTACATTGGAGACTCTGAGCCAGCTGAAAGTTGCTCAGTGTGAAGTACATTCCACATTGCTCCAAGAATTGCAAGCAGCAAAGCGTTTCCAGAACTTCTGCTTGTCATTTTGTCCCCGGGCGATGATGTTTGTCTCATCCCCAGGAACTGGACTATCTCCACTCCTCGATAATTAAACCAATTTATTTCTACTTGCACGTTGTTCTGGGGGTTGGGGGGGGGGCGGGGTGTAGGGTGGGGCGGGTAGAGTCTCTCTCTCTCTCTCTCTCTCTCACTCTCTGAAACCGTTGGGGTGAGAGGTGTCAGTTGCATTAATGCGGGAACATGAACAACTTTGATTGTGAACTTTCTCCAAAGGTCTGTTATCGGAGCGATAGAAAGATGCTGTGCTGGCAGGACAGAGAGAAATGGACACCGAGGACTCTTCGCCCAGGTAAATTCACATTGTTGTGCAGCCTTCTTGGTGTTCAGAAATCGTCTTCACGCAGCAATCTTACGGAAAGTCTATTGCAAAGTGGGCATCGCTTTCTTTGTTGCTACCGCGCAGCAGTTAACATCTGAGCCCCAAGTGTCCCAGATGAAGAGACTCCGAGTGAAACCTTCACTCACTGAGAGTCCTCCCCACGGCCCTGAGCTGAGGGACTGCAGGCAGTCCAACACGGAAGGGACGGTTAAAAATGAACCAGTTTTGCTCCCTCAGCCTCTCTGTCCCAGAGACAGGCAGTGGGACGCCATAAACACGTAGCACCCATTCTCGCGTAGACACAAGCCGTTCAACCCATCGAATCCACGCCGATTGCCTGTCTCTCTCTCTCTCTGAGGTTATTCACAATCGGTGGGATCCGTCCTAATCGTGGGGGAACTGTGTCTGAGTCGTGATGAGGTTTTTGACATGCTTGTCATTCACGTCTGAACCAGGGTAGCGAATTACTGCAGGGAATGGACGAAACCGCAAGACATTTGTTTCAACTTGACCAGCTGATTGGCATCGCAGAGAACTGGTTTTGCGATCCAGTTCAGAATAAAAACCGCCGAACAACAGAATGCCACTGAGACCTCTAAAACCACGCACCTTGCATGGAGTGGATTTGGCGAGTGCATCGATATGCTACATGCCATTCGGGTATGCAGCTGGCAGAAGAGAGCACCGATCCAAAGGAAATCAGCTCGAGGTGACATTGAATAATAGCAGAGGATGGTTTCGATCCATCGACCTCTGGGTTATGGGCCCAGCACGCTCCCGCTGCGCCACTCTGCTGCCACGCTCTGAGCCCTGTCCACAGAGCGATTCAGCTTTTCATCTGGCACGCGGCTCGCACGTTCGAGACTGATGTCAAAGACCTCCGCTGCTGTCGTGTGATATGCTGTTTCGCAGACGTACGGAGGCTGTGTAAATAGAAACGTTTTTACTAAATTCCCACATTCTGTTGGTCGAACTGTGATGTTTTCACACTGAATCACAACATGTGTCGCAGCGCAGACGGAGGCCATGCGGCCCACCTTCGCTCTGCTGGTTCTATACTTAAGTCAACGTGTGTCTATTCGTTTCATTCTCAGCGTAAATCTGCACATCTGAACGTGACCACCGAATTCCCTTTTGTGTTCATTGAATCTTCCTCTTTGTCAATGTCCGACAGGGACTTACTGACACTAACCACTCCCTGTACGAAAACGTTCTTCCTCCTGTCACTTTTACTTGTTTTCCTGGTGACCTTAAAATTCTGCCGAATCGTTGTGGACCTTTCAGGTGTGGGAACATTTTCACAACATTATTTCCTGTTTCTAGGTCCCTCATGACTTGGAAAACTTCGGTTCTCCGAGGAGAGCTGTCCCAATTTTCCAATCTACCTTCATTGCTGACATTCCCCAAACACCGCACAGCTCACGTCAACCTGTTCGACACTACATCCAACCATTTCACTTCCCTGTTTTCTGCCTTGTCCGTACTCCAGACAGCCCAACCTCGTTTCACCAAGGTGCTTTTTGAGAAAATTAATCAGGCAGTTTTGCACAAGTCAAGTTTTAGAAAAACCTCGGGCTCGTCCGGGATTTGAACCCGGGACCTCTCGCAACTCATCACAGTAAGGCACCCAAAGCGAGAATCATACGCCTAGACCAACGAGCCAGCGAGCCGGCGCGCGATGATTGCCCCACACCGCTTGAGTGACCTGAGACGTGCTCACTATGAAATACATTTGAGATTGCTCTAAGAATTGCTAGCGGCAAAGAGTTTCTCGAACAGCTGCTTCTCATTCAGTCTCCCTGCTGCTGTTTGTCACGTCCCCAGGAACCGGCTCTCTCCACTGGCAGATAATTCAACCATTTTGTTTTTGAAACTCTTCTATGACACCCGAGCGGCCAGTGACAAGCATTACCCTCCTCACCATGGGATACAGAGAACAGGAGAAGACCACGCAGATCTCCACGAGTGTATCAACTCGACTGTGCACATTGGGCCAGTATATCACTGTGAAATATTTATGTCCAAGCTTTTTTCCGGAAGCAGATGAGAAGGCGAGGTGCAGAACAGAGCGCAGTTATAACGGGAAAGCTGCTAAAGACGACATTGAGTGAATAGGAGAGAGTGGGTTATGGTCCCAACACGCACCCGTTGTGCCAGGGTTACACTTCGGGTCCACTCTTCCTTCACTCGCAACACCCCACACCCACCTCCCATAGTGCCAAGTCGCTTTCGCCTGCAAACCGCCGAATGTGTAACACCTGCCCATTTACCTGCTCCCTCCTGAATATCCAAGGGCTCAAACATACCTGCCAGGTGAAGCAGCACTTTTGCCACAACCTAGTCCACTGCATTCGCTACTCACAGTGTCGTTTCCCCAATGTAGCATGAAGCATAAACTGGGTGACTGCTTCGCTGAACATCCCGTTCTGCCCGCAGGAAAAAGGCCCTGACCTGGCGGTTGTCTGCCACTTTAACACATCACCCTGTTCCCTGACCAACATCTCTGTCTCAGGCTTGCAGCAGTGTTCTAGCTCCAGATGAAAGAACAACAACTCATTTTCCACTTGGAGACCTTACAGCCCTCCGGTCTTCAATATCGAGTTCCATAACTTTAGGGCCTGAACTCCCCCATGTCCTTGACCCCTACCACACAAACGACTCCTTGTTATCACCTCGTCTGCTATGACACACTACGTATTGTTAGCCACTAACAGTCTCCATGAGCAGCTATTCGCCCTCTCACGCGGATCGTTATTCACTCCTACGTCCTTCCTATTGTTCTCTCTCTCTGAGCTGGCGGCAAACACAGCAATGTACATTGGAGACTCTGAGCCAGCTGAAAGTTGCTCAGTGTGAAGTACATTCCACATTGCTCCAAGAATTGCAAGCAGCAAAGCGTTTCCAGAACTTCTGCTTGTCATTTTGTCCCCGGGGCGATGATGTTTGTCTCATCCCCAGGAACTGGACTATCTCCACTCCTCGATAATTAAACCAATTTATTTCTACTTGCACGTTGTTCTGGGGTTTGGGGGGGGGGCGGGGTGTAGGGTGGGGCGGGTAGAGTCTCTCTCTCTCTCTCTCTCTCTCACTCTCTGAAACCGTTGGGGTGAGAGGTGTCAGTTGCATTAATGCGGGGAACATGAACAACTTTGATTGTGAACTTTCTCCAAAGGTCTGTTATCGGAGCGATAGAAAGATGCTGTGCTGGCAGGACAGAGAGAAATGGACACCGAGGACTCTTCGCCCAGGTAAATTCACATTGTTGTGCAGCCTTCTTGGTGTTCAGAAATCGTCTTCACGCAGCAATCTTACGGAAAGTCTATTGCAAAGTGGGCATCGCTTTCTTTGTTGCTACCGCGCAGCAGTTAACATCTGAGCCCCAAGTGTCCCAGATGAAGAGACTCCGAGTGAAACCTTCACTCACTGAGAGTCCTCCCCACGGCCCTGAGCTGAGGGACTGCAGGCAGTCCAACACGGAAGGGACGGTTAAAAATGAACCAGTTTTGCTCCCTCAGCCTCTCTGTCCCAGAGACAGGCAGTGGGACGCCATAAACACGTAGCACATTCTCGCGTAGACACAAGCGTTCAACGCATCGAATCCACGGTTGTCTCTCTCTCTCTCTCTCTCTGCATTGTCTCTGTGTTCTCGAATCACAATCGGTGGGATCCGTCCTAATCGTGGGGGAACTGTGTCTGAGTCGTGATGAGGTTTTTGACATGCTTGTCATTCACGTCTGAACCAGGGTAGCGAATTACTGCAGGGAATGGACGAAACCGCAAGACATTTGTTTCAACTTGACCAGCTGATTGGCATCGCAGAGAACTGGTTTTGCGATCCAGTTCAGAATAAAAACCGCCGAACAACAGAATGCCACTGAGACCTCTAAAACCACGCACCTTGCATGGAGTGGATTTGGCGAGTGCATCGATATGCTACATGCCATTCGGGTATGCAGCTGGCAGAAGAGAGCACCGATCCAAAGGAAATCAGCTCGAGGTGACATTGAATAATAGCAGAGGATGGTTTCGATCCATCGACCTCTGGGTTATGGGCCCAGCACGCTCCCGCTGCGCACTCTCTGCTGCCACGCTCTGAGCCCTGTCCACAGAGCGATTCAGCTTTTCATCTGGCACGCGGCTCGCACGTTCGAGACTGATGTCAAAGACCTCCGCTGCTGTCGTGTGATATGCTGTTTCGCAGACGTACGGAGGCTGTGTAAATAGAAACGTTTTTACTAAATTCCCACATTCTGTTGGTCGAACTGTGATTGATTTCACACTGAATCACAACATGTGTCGCAGCGCAGACGGAGGCCATGCGGCCCACCTTCGCTCTGCTGGTTCTATACTTAAGTCAACGTGTGTCTATTCGTTTCATTCTCAGCGTAAATCTGCACATCTGAACGTGACCACCGAATTCCCTTTTGTGTTCATTGAATCTTCCTCTTTGTCAATGTCCGACAGGGACTTACTGACACTAACCACTCCCTGTACGAAAACGTTCTTCCTCCTGTCACTTTTACTTGTTTTCCTGGTGACCTTAAAATTCTGCCGAATCGTTGTGGACCTTTCAGGTGTGGGAACATTTTCACAACATTATTTCCTGTTTCTAGGTCCCTCATGACTTGGAAAACTTCGGTTCTCCGAGGAGAGCTGTCCCAATTTTCCAATCTACCTTCATTGCTGACATTCCCCAAACACCGCACAGCTCACGTCAACCTGTTCGACACGACATCCAACCATTTCACTTCCCTGTTTTCTGCCTTGTCCGTACTCCAGACAGCCCAACCTCGTTTCACCAAGGTGCTTTTTGAGAAAATTAATCAGGCAGTTTTGCACAAGTCAAGTTTTAGAAAAACCTCGGGCTCGTCCGGGATTTGAACCCGGGACCTCTCGCAACTCATCACAGTACGGCACCCAAAGCGAGAATCATACGCCTAGACCAACGAGCCAGCGAGCCGGCGCGCGATGATGCCCCACACCGCTTGAGTGACCTGAGACGTGCTCACTATGAAATACATTTGAGATTGCTCTAAGAATTGCTAGCGGCAAAGAGTTTCTCGAACAGCTGCTTCTCATTCAGTCTCCCTGCTGCTGTTTGTCACGTCCCCAGGAACCGGGCTCTCTCCACTGGCAGATAATTCAACCATTTTGTTTTGAAACTCTTCTATGACACCCGAGCGGCCAGTGACAAGCATTACCCTCCTCACCATGGGATACAGAGAACAGGAGAAGACCACGCAGATCTCCACGAGTGTATCAACTCGACTGTGCACATTGGGCCAGTATATCACTGTGAAATATTTATGTCCAAGCCTTTTTCCGGAAGCAGATGAGAAGGCGAGGTGCAGAACAGAGCGCAGTTATACGGGAAAGCTGCTAAAGACGACATTGAGTGAATAGGAGAGAGTGGGTTATGGTCCCAACACGCACCCGTTGTGCCAGGGGTTACACTTCGGGTCCACTCTTCCTTCACTCGCAACACCCCACACCCACCTCCCATAGTGCCAAGTCGCTTTCGCCTGCAACCGCCGAATGTGCAACACCTGCCCATTTACCTGCTCCCTCCTGAATATCCAAGGGCTCAAACATACCTGCCAGGTGAAGCAGCACTTTTGCCACAACCTAGTCCACTGCATTCGCTACTCACAGTGTCGTTTCCCCAATGTAGCATGAAGCATAAACTGGGTGACTGCTTCGCTGAACATCCCGGTTCTGCCCGCAGGAAAAAGGCCCTGACCTGGCGGTTGTCTGCCACTTTAAACACATCACCCTGTTCCCTGACCAACATCTCTGTCTCAGGCTTGCAGCAGTGTTCTAGCTCCAGATGAAAGAACAACAACTCATTTTCCACTTGGAGACCTTACAGCCCTCCGGTCTTCAATATCGAGTTCCATAACTTTAGGGCCTGAACTCCCCCATGTCCTTGACCCCTACCACACAAACGACTCCTTGTTATCACCTCGTCTGCTATGACACACTACGTATTGTTAGCCACTAACAGTCTCCATGAGCAGCTATTCGCCCTCTCACGCGGATCGTTATTCACTCCTACGTCCTTCCTATTGTTCTCTCTCTCTGAGCTGGCGGCAAACACAGCAATGTACATTGGAGACTCTGAGCCAGCTGAAAGTTGCTCAGTGTGAAGTACATTCCACATTGCTCCAAGAATTGCAAGCAGCAAAGCGTTTCCAGAACTTCTGCTTGTCATTTTGTCCCCGGGGCGATGATGTTTGTCTCATCCCCAGGAACTGGACTATCTCCACTCCTCGATAATTAAACCAATTTATTTCTACTTGCACGTTGTTCTGGGGGGTTGGGGGGGGCGGGGTGTAGGGTGGGGGCGGGTAGAGTCTCTCTCTCTCTCTCTCTCTCTCTCACTCTCTGAAACCGTTGGGTGAGAGGTGTCAGTTGCATTAATGCGGGGAACATGAACAACTTTGATTGTGAACTTTCTCCAAAGGTCTGTTATCGGAGCGATAGAAAGATGCTGTGCTGGCAGGACAGAGAGAAATGGACACCGAGGACTCTTCGCCCAGGTAAATTCACATTGTTGTGCAGCCTTCTTGGTGTTCAGAAATCGTCTTCACGCAGCAATCTTACGGAAAGTCTATTGCAAAGTGGGCATCGCTTTCTTTGTTGCTACCGCGCAGCAGTTAACATCTGAGCCCCAAGTGTCCCAGATGAAGAGACTCCGAGTGAAACCTTCACTCACTGAGAGTCCTCCCCACGGCCCTGAGCTGAGGGACTGCAGGCAGTCCAACACGGAAGGGACGGTTAAAAATGAACCAGTTTTGCTCCCTCAGCCTCTCTGTCCCAGAGACAGGCAGTGGGACGCCATAAACACGTAGCACCATTCTCGCGTAGACACAAGCCGTTCAACCCATCGAATCCACGCCGATTGCCTGTCTCTCTCTCTCTCTGAGGTTATTCACAATCGGTGGGATCCGTCCTAATCGTGGGGGAACTGTGTCTGAGTCGTGATGAGGTTTTTGACATGCTTGTCATTCACGTCTGAACCAGGGTAGCGAATTACTGCAGGGAATGGACGAAACCGCAAGACATTTGTTTCAACTTGACCAGCTGATTGGCATCGCAGAGAACTGGTTTTGCGATCCAGTTCAGAATAAAAACCGCCGAACAACAGAATGCCACTGAGACCTCTAAAACCACGCACCTTGCATGGAGTGGATTTGGCGAGTGCATCGATATGCTACATGCCATTCGGGTATGCAGCTGCAGAAGAGAGCACCGATCCAAAGGAAATCAGCTCGAGGTGACATTGAATAATAGCAGAGGATGGTTTCGATCCATCGACCTCTGGGTTATGGGCCCAGCACGCTCCCGCTGCGCCACTCTGCTGCCACGCTCTGAGCCCTGTCCACAGAGCGATTCAGCTTTTCATCTGGCACGCGGCTCGCACGTTCGAGACTGATGTCAAAGACCTCCGCTGCTGTCGTGTGATATGCTGTTTCGCAGACGTACGGAGGCTGTGTAAATAGAAACGTTTTTACTAAATTCCCACATTCTGTTGGTCGAACTGTGTGATTTCACACTGAATCACAACATGTGTCGCAGCGCAGACGGAGGCCATGCGGCCCACCTTCGCTCTGCTGGTTCTATACTTAAGTCAACGTGTGTCTATTCGTTTCATTCTCAGCGTAAATCTGCACATCTGAACGTGACCACCGAATTCCCTTTTGTGTTCATTGAATCTTCCTCTTTGTCAATGTCCGACAGGGACTTACTGACACTAACCACTCCCTGTACGAAAACGTTCTTCCTCCTGTCACTTTTACTTGTTTTCCTGGTGACCTTAAAATTCTGCCGAATCGTTGTGGACCTTTCAGGTGGGGAACATTTTCACAACATTATTTCCTGTTTCTAGGTCCCTCATGACTTGGAAAACTTCGGTTCTCCGAGGAGAGCTGTCCCAATTTTCCAATCTACCTTCATTGCTGACATTCCCCAAACACCGCACAGCTCACGTCAACCTGTTCGACACTACATCCAACCATTTCACTTCCCTGTTTTCTGCCTTGTCCGTACTCCAGACAGCCCAACCTCGTTTTCACACCAAGGTGCTTTTTGAGAAAATTAATCAGGCAGTTTTGCACAAGTCAAGTTTTAGAAAAACCTCGGGCTCGTCCGGGATTTGAACCCGGGACCTCTCGCAACTCATCACAGTACGGCACCCAAAGCGAGAATCATACGCCTAGACCAACGAGCCAGCGAGCCGGCGCGCGATGATTGCCCCACACCGCTTGAGTGACCTGAGACGTGCTCACTATGAAATACATTTGAGATTGCTCTAAGAATTGCTAGCGGCAAAGAGTTTCTCGAACAGCTGCTTCTCATTCAGTCTCCCTGCTGCTGTTTGTCACGTCCCCAGGAACCGGGCTCTCTCCACTGGCAGATAATTCAACCATTTTGTTTTGAAACTCTTCTATGACACCCGAGCGGCCAGTGACAAGCATTACCCTCCTCACCATGGGATACAGAGAACAGGAGAAGACCACGCAGATCTCCACGAGTGTATCAACTCGACTGTGCACATTGGGCCAGTATATCACTGTGAAATATTTATGTCCAAGCTTTTTTCCGGAAGCAGATGAGAAGGCGAGGTGCAGAACAGAGCGCAGTTATACGGAAAGCTGCTAAAGACGACATTGAGTGAATAGGAGAGAGTGGGTTATGGTCCCAACACGCACCCGTTGTGCCAGGGGTTACACTTCGGGTCCACTCTTCCTTCACTCGCAACACCCCCACACCCACCTCCCATAGTGCCAAGTCGCTTTCGCCTGCAACCGCCGAATGTGTAACACCTGCCCATTTACCTGCTCCCTCCTGAATATCCAAGGCTCAAACATACCTGCCAGGTGAAGCAGCACTTTTGCCACAACCTAGTCCACTGCATTCGCTACTCACAGTGTCGTTTCCCCAATGTAGCATGAAGCATAAACTGGGTGACTGCTTCGCAGAACATCCCGGTTCTGCCCGCAGGAAAAAGGCCCTGACCTGGCGGTTGTCTGCCACTTTAACACATCACCCTGTTCCCTGACCAACATCTCTGTCTCAGGCTTGCAGCAGTGTTCTAGCTCCAGATGAAAGAACAACAACTCATTTTCCACTTGGAGACCTTACAGCCCTCCGGTCTTCAATATCGAGTTCCATAACTTTAGGGCCTGAACTCCCCCATGTCCTTGACCCCTACCACACAAACGACTCCTTGTTATCACCTCGTCGGCTATGACACACTACGTATTGTTAGCCACTAACAGTCTCCATGAGCAGCTATTCGCCCTCTCACGCGGATCGTTATTCACTCCTACGTCCTTCCTATTGTTCTCTCTCTCTGAGCTGGCGGCAAACACAGCAATGTACATTGGAGACTCTGAGCCAGCTGAAAGTTGCTCAGTGTGAAGTACATTCCACATTGCTCCAAGAATTGCAAGCAGCAAAGCGTTTCCAGAACTTCTGCTTGTCATTTGTCCCCGGGGCGATGATGTTTGTCTCATCCCCAGGAACTGGACTATCTCCACTGCTCGATAATTAAACCAATTTATTTCTACTTGCACGTTGTTCTGGGGGTGGGGGGGGGCGGGTGTAGGGTGGGGGCGGGTAGAGTCTCTCTCTCTCTCTCTCTCTCTCTCACTCTCTGAAACCGTTGGGGTGAGAGGTGTCAGTTGCATTAATGCGGGGAACATGAACAACTTTGATTGTGAACTTTCTCCAAAGGTCTGTTATCGAGCGATAGAAAGATGCTGTGCTGGCAGGACAGAGAGAAATGGACACCGAGGACTCTTCGCCCAGGTAAATTCACATTGTTGTGCAGCCTTCTTGGTGTTCAGAAATCGTCTTCACGCAGCAATCTTACGGAAAGTCTATAGCAAAGTGGGCATCGCTTTCTTTGTTGCTACCGCGCAGCAGTTAACATCTGAGCCCCAAGTGTCCCAGATGAAGAGACTCCGAGTGAAACCTTCACTCACTGAGAGTCCTCCCCACGGCCCTGAGCTGAGGGACTGCAGGCAGTCCAACACGGAAGGGACGGTAAAAATGAACCAGTTTTGCTCCCTCAGCCTCTCTGTCCCAGAGACAGGCAGTGGGACGCCATAAACACGTAGCACCATTCTCGCGTAGACACAAGCCGTTCAACCCATCGAATCCACGCCGATTGCCTGTCTCTCTCTCTCTCTGAGGTTATTCACAATCGGTGGGATCCGTCCTAATCGTGGGGGAACTGTGTCTGAGTCGTGATGAGGTTTTTGACATGCTTGTCATTCACGTCTGAACCAGGGTAGCGAATTACTGCAGGGAATGGACGAAACCGCAAGACATTTGTTTCAACTTGACCAACTGATTGGCATCGCAGAGAACTGGTTTTGCGATCCAGTTCAGAATAAAAACCGCCGAACAACAGAATGCCACTGAGACCTCTAAAACCACGCACCTTGCATGGAGTGGATTTGGCGAGTGCATCGATATGCTACATGCCATTCGGGTATGCAGCTGGCAGAAGAGAGCACCGATCCAAAGGAAATCAGCTCGAGGTGACATTGAATAATAGCAGAGGATGGTTTCGATCCATCGACCTCTGGGTTATGGGCCCAGCACGCTCCCGCTGCGCCACTCTGCTGCCACGCTCTGGGCCCTGTCCACAGAGCGATTCAGCTTTTCATCTGGCACGCGGCTCGCACGTTCGAGACTGATGTCAAAGACCTCCGCTGCTGTCGTGTGATATGCTGTTTCGCAGACGTACGGAGGCTGTGTAAATAGAAACGTTTTTACTAAATTCCCACATTCTGTTGGTCGAACTGTGATGTCATTTCACACTGAATCACAACATGTGTCGCAGCGCAGACGGAGGCCATGCGGCCCACCTTCGCTCTGCTGGTTCTATACTTAAGTCAACGTGTGTCTATTCGTTTCATTCTCAGCGTAAATCTGCACATCTGAACGTGACCACCGAATTCCCTTTTGTGTTCATTGAATCTTCCTCTTTGTCAATGTCCGACAGGGACTTACTGACACTAACCACTCCCTGTACGAAAACGTTCTTCCTCCTGTCACTTTTACTTGTTTTCCTGGTGACCTTAAAATTCTGCCGAATCGTTGTGGACCTTTCAGGTGTGGGAACATTTTCACAACATTATTTCCTGTTTCTAGGTCCCTCATGACTTGGAAAACTTCGGTTCTCCGAGGAGAGCTGTCCCAATTTTCCAATCTACCTTCATTGCTGACATTCCCCAAACACCGCACAGCTCACGTCAACCTGTTCGACACTACATCCAACCATTTCACTTCCCTGTTTTCTGCCTTGTCCGTACTCCAGACAGCCCAACCTCGTTTCACCAAGGTGCTTTTTGAGAAAATTAATCAGGCAGTTTTGCACAAGTCAAGTTTTAGAAAAACCTCGGGCTCGTCCGGGATTTGAACCCGGGACCTCTCGCAACTCATCACAGTAAGGCACCCAAAGCGAGAATCATACGCCTAGACCAACGAGCCAGAGAGCCGGCGCACGACCGATGCCCCACACCGCTTGAGTGACCTGAGACGTGCTCACTATGAAATACATTTGAGATTGCTCTAAGAATTGCTAGCGGCAAAGAGTTTCCCGAACAGCTGCTTCTCATTCAGTCTCCCTGCTGCTGTTTGTCACGTCCCCAGGAACCGGGCTCTCTCCACTGGCAGATAATTCAAACATTTTGTTTTGAAATTTTTCTATGACACCCGAGCGGCCAGTGACAAGCATTACCCTCCTCACCATGGGATACAGAGAACAGGAGAAGACCACGCAGATCTCCACGAGTGTATCAACTCGACTGTGCACATTGGGCCAGTATATCACTGTGAAATATTTATGTCCAAGCTTTTTTCCGGAAGCAGATGAGAAGGCGAGGTGCAGAACAGAGCGCAGTTATAAGGGAAAGCTGCTAAAGACGACATTGAGTGAATAGGAGAGAGTGGGTTATGGTCCCAACACGCACCCGTTGTGCCAGGGGTTACACTTCGGGTCCACTCTTCCTTCACTCGCAACACCCCACAACCACCTCCCATAGTGCCAAGTCGCTTTCGCCTGAAACCGCCGAATGTGTAACACCTGCCCATTTACCTGCTCCCTCCTGAATATCCAAGGGCTCAAACATACCTGCCAGGTGAAGCAGCACTTTTGCCACAACCTAGTCCACTGCATTCGCTACTCACAGTGTCGTTTCCCCAATGTAGCATGAAGCATAAACTGGGTGACTGCTTCGCAGAACATCCCGGTTCTGCCCGCAGGAAAAAGGCCCTGACCTGGCGGTTGTCTGCCACTTTAACACATCACCCTGTTCCCTGACCAACATCTCTGTCTCAGGCTTGCAGCAGTGTTCTAGCTCCAGATGAAAGAACAACAACTCATTTTCCACTTGGAGACCTTACAGCCCTCCGGTCTTCAATATCGAGTTCCATAACTTTAGGGCCTGAACTCCCCCATGTCCTTGACCCCTACCACACAAACGACTCCTTGTTATCACCTCGTCGGCTATGACACACTACGTATTGTTAGCCACTAACAGTCTCCATGAGCAGCTATTCGCCCTCTCACGCGGATCGTTATTCACTCCTACGTCCTTCCTATTGTTCTCTCTCTCTGAGCTGGCGGCAAACACAGCAATGTACATTGGAGACTCTGAGCCAGCTGAAAGTTGCTCAGTGTGAAGTACATTCCACATTGCTCCAAGAATTGCAAGCAGCAAAGCGTTTCCAGAACTTCTGCTTGTCATTTTGTCCCCGGGGCGATGATGTTTGTCTCATCCCCAGGAACTGGACTATCTCCACTCCTCGATAATTAAACCAATTTATTTCTACTTGCACGTTGTTCTGGGGGTGGGGGGGGGGGGCGGGTGTGGGGGGGGGGCGGGTAGAGTCTCTCTCTCTCTCTCTCTCTCTCACTCTCTGAAACCGTTGGGGTGAGAGGTGTCAGTTGCATTAATGCGGGGAACATGAACAACTTTGATTGTGAACTTTCTCCAAAGGTCTGTTATCTGAGCGATAGAAAGATGCTGTGCTGGAAGGACAGAGAGAAATGGACACCGAGGACTCTTCGCCCAGGTAAATTCACATTGTTGTGCAGCCTTCTTGGTGTTCAGAATCGTCTTCACGCAGCAATCTTACGGAAAGTCTATTGCAAAGTGGGCATCGCTTTCTTTGTTGCTACCGCGCAGCAGTTAACATCTGAGCCCCAAGTGTCCCAGATGAAGAGACTCCGAGTGAAACCTTCACTCACTGAGAGTCCTCCCCACGGCCCTGAGCTGAGGGACTGCAGGCAGTCCAACACGGAAGGGACGGTTAAAAATGAACCAGTTTTGCTCCCTCAGCCTCTCTGTCCCAGAGACAGGCAGTGGACGCCATAAACACGTAGCACCATTCTCGCGTAGACACAAGCCGTTCAACCCATCGAATCCACGCCGATTGCCTGTCTCTCTCTCTCTCTGAGGTTATTCACAATCGGTGGGATCCGTCCTAATCGTGGGGAACTGTGTCTGAGTCGTGATGAGGTTTTTGACATGCTTGTCATTCACGTCTGAACCAGGGTAGCGAATTACTGCAGGGAATGGACGAAACCGCAAGACATTTGTTTCAACTTGACCAACTGATTGGCATCGCAGAGAACTGGTTTTGCGATCCAGTTCAGAAAAAAAACCGCCGAACAACAGAATGCCACTGAGACCTCTAAAACCACGCACCTTGCATGGAGTGGATTTGGCGAGTGCATCGATATGCTACATGCCATTCGGGTATGCAGCTGGCAGAAGAGAGCACCGATCCAAAGGAAATCAGCTCGAGGTGACATTGAATAATAGCAGAGGATGGTTTCGATCCATCGACCTCTGGGTTATGGGCCCAGCACGCTCCCGCTGCGCTACTCTGCTGCCACGCTCTGAGCCCTGTCCACAGAGCGATTCAGCTTTTCATCTGGCACGCGGCTCGCACGTTCGAGACTGATGTCAAAGACCTCCGCTGCTGTCGTGTGATATGCTGTTTCGCAGACGTACGGAGGCTGTGTAAATAGAAACGTTTTTATACTAAATTCCCACATTCTGTTGGTCGAACTGTGATGTGATTTCACACTGAATCACACATGTGTCGCAGCGCAGACGGAGGCCATGCGGCCCACCTTCGCTCTGCTGGTTCTATACTTAAGTCAACGTGTGTCTATTCGTTTCATTCTCAGCGTAAATCTGCACATCTGAACGTGACCACCGAATTCCCTTTTGTGTTCATTGAATCTTCCTCTTTGTCAATGTCCGACAGGGACTTACTGACACTAACCACTCCCTGTACGAAAACGTTCTTCCTCCTGTCATTTTACTTGTTTTCCTGGTGACCTTAAAATTCTGCCGAATCGTTGTGGACCTTTCAGGTGTGGGAACATTTTCACAACATTATTTCCTGTTTCTAGGTCCCTCATGACTTGGAAAACTTCGGTTCTCCGAGGAGAGCTGTCCCAATTTTCCAATCTACCTTCATTGCTGACATTCCCCAAACACCGCACAGCTCACGTCAACCTGTTCGACACGACATCCAACCATTTCACTTCCCTGTTTTCTGCCTTGTCCGTACTCCAGACAGCCCAACCTCGTTTCACCAAGGTGCTTTTTGAGAAAATTAATCAGGCAGTTTTGCACAAGTCAAGTTTTAGAAAAACCTCGGGCTCGTCCGGGATTTGAACCCGGGACCTCTCGCAACTCATCACAGTAAGGCACCAAAAGCGAGAATCATACGCCTAGACCAACACAACGAGCCAGCGAGCCGGCGCGCGATGAATGCCCCACACCGCTTGAGTGACCTGAGACGTGCTCACTATGAAATACATTTGAGATTGCTCTAAGAATTGCTAGCGGCAAAGAGTTTCTCGAACAGCTGCTTCTCATTCAGTCTCCCTGCTGCTGTTTGTCACGTCCCCAGGAACCGGGCTCTCTCCACTGGCAGATAATTCAAACCATTTTGTTTTGAAACTCTTCTATGACACCCGAGCGGCCAGTGACAAGCATTACCCTCCTCACCATGGGATACAGAGAACAGGAGAAGACCACGCAGATCTCCACGAGTGTATCAACTCGACTGTGCACATTGGGCCAGTATATCACTGTGAAATAATTTATGTCCAAGCTTTTTTTCCGGAAGCAGATGAGAAGGCGAGGTGCAGAACAGAGCGCAGTTATAAGGGAAAGCTGCTAAAGACGACATTGAGTGAATAGGAGAGAGTGGTTTGTCCCAACACGCACCCGTTGTGCCAGGGTTACACTTCGGGTCCACTCTTCCTTCACTCGCAACACCCCACACCCACCTCCCATAGTGCCAAGTCGCTTTCGCCTGCAACCGCCGAATGTGTAACACCTGCCCATTTACCTGCTCCCTCCTGAATATCCAAGGGCTCAAACATACCTGCCAGGTGAAGCAGCACTTTTGCCACAACCTAGTCCACTGCATTCGCTACTCACAGTGTCGTTTCCCCAATGTAGCATGAAGCATAAACTGGTGACTGCTTCGCTGAACATCCCGGTTCTGCCCGCAGGAAAAAGGCCTGACCTGGCGGTTGTCTGCCACTTTAACCACATCACCCTGTTCCCTGACCAACATCTCTGTCTCAGGCTTGCAGCAGTGTTCTAGCTCCAGATGAAAGAACAACAACTCATTTTCCACTTGGAGACCTTACAGCCCTCCGGTCTTCAAATCGAGTTCCATAACTTTAGGGCCTGAACTCCCCCATGTCCTTGACCCCTACTACACAACACAACGACTCCTTGTTATCACCTCGTCTGCTATGACACACTACGTATTGTTAGCCACTAACAGTCTCCATGAGCAGCTATTCGCCCTCTCACGCGGATCGTTATTCACTCCTACGTCCTTCCTATTGTTCTCTCTCTCTGAGCTGGCGGCAAACACAGCAATGTACATTGGAGACTCTGAGCCAGCTGAAAGTTGCTCAGTGTGAAGTACATTCCACATTGCTCCAAGAATTGCAAGCAGCAAAGCGTTTCCAGAACTTCTGCTTGTCATTTGTCCCCGGGGCGATGATTTTGTCTCATCCCCAGGAACTGGACTATCTCCACTCCTCGATAATTAAACCAATTTATTTCTACTTGCACGTTGTTCTGGGGTGGGGGGGGGGGCGGGTGTAGGGTGGGGCGGGTAAGTCTCTCTCTCTCTCTCTCTCTCACTCTCTGAAACCGTTGGGGTGAGAGGTGTCAGTTGCATTAATGCGGGAACATGAACAACTTTGATTGTGAACTTTCTCCAAAGGTCTGTTATCGGAGCGATAGAAAGATGCTGTGCTGGCAGGACAGAGAGAAATGGACACCGAGGACTCTTCGCCCAGGTAAATTCACATTGTTGTGCAGCCTTCTTGGTGTTCAGAAATCGTCTTCACGCAGCAATCTTACGGAAAGTCTATTGCAAAGTGGGCATCGCTTCTTTGTTGCTACCGCGCAGCAGTTAACATCTGAGCCCCAAGTGTCCAGATGAAGAGAATCCGAGTGAAACCTTCACTCACTGAGAGTCCTCCCCACGGCCCTGAGCTGAGGGACTGCAGGCAGTCCAACACGGAAGGGACGGTTAAAAATGAACCAGTTTTGCTCCCTCAGCCTCTCTGTCCCAGAGACAGGCAGTGGGACGCCATAAACACGTAGCACCATTCTCGCGTAGACACAAGCCGTTCAACCCATCGAATCCACGCCGATTGCCTGTCTCTCTCTCTCTCTGAGGTTATTCACAATCGGTGGGATCCGTCCTAATCGTGGGGGAACTGTGTCTGAGTCGTGATGAGGTTTTTGACAGCTTGTCATTCACGTCTGAACCAGGTAGCGAATTACTGCAGGGAATGGACGAAACCGCAAGACATTTGTTTCAACTTGACCACTGATTGGCATCGCAGAGACTGTTTTGCGATCCAGTTCAGAATAAAAACCGCCGAACAACAGAATGCCACTGAGACCTCGAAACCCACGCACCTGCATGGAGTGGATTTGGCGAGTGCATCGATATGCTACATCCATTCGGGTATGCAGCTGGCAGAAGAGAGCACCATCCAAAGGAAATCAGCTCGAGGTGACATTGAATAATAGCAGAGGATGGTTTCGATCCATCGACCTCTGGTTATGGCCCAGCACGCTCCCGCTGCGCCACTCTGCTGCCACCTCTGAGGCCTGTCCACAGAGCGATTCAGCTTTTCATCTGGCACGCGGCTCGCACGTTCGAGACTGATGTCAAAGACCTCCGCTGCTGTCGTGTGATATGCTGTTTCGCAGACGTACGGAGCTGTGTAAATAGAAACGTTTTTTACTAAATTCCACATTCTGTTGGTCGAACTGTGATTTCACACTGAATCACAACATGTTTGTCGCAGCGCAGACGGAGGCCATGCGGCCCCCCCTCGCTCTGCTGGTTCTATACTTAAGTCAACGTGTGTCTATTCGTTTTCATTCTCAGCGTAAATCTGCACATCTGAACGTGAACCACCGAATTCCCTTTTGTGTTCATTGAATCTTCCTCTTTGTCAAGTCCGACAGGGACTTACTGACACTAACCACTCCCTGTACGAAAACGTTCTTCAACTTGCAGAAGCACCTGAGCGGGCACCAGTGCTCCCAGCAATCAGATCCTACCGGTGACGCTGCCTTGGGTCACCTCCCAGGACTGAACCTTCTGGCAGTTCTGACACTGGGTGCAGTGGGAGAGTAGGTGGGCTGTTTTTGTTTTCTGCTGGACTGCAATTGCCTCCCCCACACCCAACAACCACTAGGACTAGGTTAATTTAGGATATCAGGTCAGCATGGATAAGTTGGACGAAAGATCTGTTTCCATGTTGTACGTGTCTCTGACTACTGGTCCTGATGTAAGTTTAAAATAGACTCCAAGTAACTCGGAATTTTTCAATCTTGTTGAGCTCGCCTCCTGAAAAGTTTCAGATGAATGCCTCTGAGCGATCCTGTTTAAACATGCTAAGTTAGACAAAATATCCCATCAACTGCTGCTGCAAATGTGTTGCTGGTCAAAGCACAGCAGCCAGGCAGCATCTCAGGAAAGAGAATTCGACGTTTCGAGCATAAGCCCTTCATTCCTGATGAAGGGCTTATGCTCGAAACGTCGAATTCTCTATTCCTGAGATGCTGCCTGGCCTGCTGTGCTTTGACCAGCAACACATTTGCAGCTGTGATCTCCAGCATCTGCAGACCTCACTTTTTACTCGAAAATATCCCATCAAGTTCAACACAAACGCAGAATTGAAGAAGTCAGAAGTCAGAACACCAAGGGGACCAAAACTGGTCACAATATTCCAGGTGCAGCTTCATCCACGTACTGTATAACTGCAACATAACTTGCCAACATCTGTACTCAATTCCCTAACTGATGAAGGCCAGTGTGCTGAAACCTTTCTTCACTGCCTTGTGTACCGATGTTGTCAGAGATATAGGATCGACTTTAAACTGATCCACAATCCGGCTGCTGGGAGCACAGAAGCAGAGTAGTGCTGCGTGAGTGTGCTGGGCAGATAACCTTGAGGTCGATGGCTAAAAACCATGTGATGTCTCTGTAAGCTGCTTTCATTTGCAAAGATGCTCTGTTCTGTATCTTGCCTTTGCATCTGTTTCCCAAAAGCTTCTTCAATGGAGGAGTGGCAGCTGGAGCCCAGGGGTTCAACAACCCCCCGGAACTGGAGGAAGGTCCAAGCACCAAGAAGCGGGGGGTAAGGCTGGAGGCTGGATTTGCTCAAGGCTTGCATTTTTTACTCATTTAAATGGTACCTACTGTATGGGGCTATGGTTTACATTAAAACTGGAGGGTCATATCAGAGTGTTTATATTTAGCTGTAGTAGTTGGTAAAATACATTCTCTGGAGGAGCACCTTCTATGATGCTGCATTTCTTGCCTTCTGCCCTTCCTCCATTTCTTATCTCCCATCTTGATTTTAGATTTGTTTGGTCAAATTTAATTTCATATTAATCAGACTTGGTATTCACTGTGTGCTATTAATTTGTTTGTTCGAATATTGTAAGTCAAAATTAATGGTGTAATTTCATTTCTGATGTCAGAGTTTGACATTGAATGTGCAGGTGTGAATACCAGTAGTTGTGAAAATAAATCAAGAACTTGTGGTTTTTAACAAAAAGAGCAGTTCGCTGATATTCATGGCATTGTCTCATTTGGGAGTGATGATTCAAATCTGACCAACAAACCGTTTCATGCAGTCACACAATTTAATTAAAATTTTCTTTAATTTAATGAAAGAAAATAACTCTGGCAGGCTAAGATTTATGCAATCTATTCATAAGTTAATGGCCATTGCTAGCAATATGGTCTCATCCACATTGGGGACACTGGATGCCAACAAGCGTAACGTTTCAGGGAACAACTCTGGGACACTGACACTAAACGACCAACGGCCCTGTGGCTGAACACTTAAACTCTCCCTCCCATTCCACCAAGGACATTCAAGTCCTGGGCCTCCTCCACTGCTAAACTCTTGCTCCCCGATGCTTGTAGGAAAAACACCTCATCTTCTGTCTTCGGAACCTCCAACCACATGGGATCAATGTAGATTTCATCACTTTCCTCATTTCCTCACCCGTACCTTGTCTCAGATCCAACCTTCCAATTCGACACCAATCTCTTGACCTGTGAAACCTGTCCACCTTGCTTCTCACCTATTTGCTCCACCCTCATCTCTGACTTATCACCATCAATTGCTGCCTCCATCTATCTATTGCACTCCCAGCTACCTTCCCTCCAGCCCCACTTCCTTCCCATTTATCTCTCAGTCCCCTTGGGCCACCCTTTATTCCTGATCAAGAGCTTATGCTCTAAACCAAGACTGTGATGAAGCAACATCCTCAATAAATAGGAAATAGCTCCCATGTCAGATTTCATCCCCTCTTCTGTTTCCCAGTTCTTTCAGAAATAAGAAAATTATTTTTCTTCCACTAGAAAGTGGTCTTCCACTTTGCGCTGTCTGAAGTGTTATGCCACACCATTACTTCAGCCACCTTTTAAGAATCCTTTCAACCTGTTTTTCTAACAATTGTGGAGGTGACCAAAAGCAAGAATTTCACTCCTCCTTAATGCCCCATTTCTCCTCCTATGAGCCATTTTGTCATGTTGTCTATGTTACAAGCAGCCGAGTGCACTTGGTTTCTGAATTGAAATTGGCCATTGAAGTGAACAGGATTAATATTTATCGATGGCTAACTGTGTTTGCACTAACTGTTATTATCCACCAATACCATGTCTTTTGTTCCACCAAAACTGGAAATAATGATCTGTGTTTATATTGCAGTTGGGTGTAGAAAATCATCCCAGCGATCTTCACGTTATTATAGTTTACTGAGGCCATAACAGCATTGCGCGGCAGTTTGATGTGACTAAACCTTGCATGGAAAGAATGTAGATTGATGAGAAGTCAAAATGGCAGAGTCTCGAGCCACAATCGATCTGTCTGGCTTGATTATATGAGTGGCGGCTCTTCAAGAGCAACTTCCACTCCATCACTTCAACCAGCAAGAGGAGATAAGTGTGAACACAACATTCCAACTGTGACAAATACGCATTGCTTCGATGTTATTGATCAAAATCCTGGAACTCGCTCCTGAACCTTCATTATAGACCACATCATATTTGTGAAGCAATTTAAGAGGCAGCTCATCACCACTTTTTCAAGGACAGTTTGGGAAGACTTGCTGGCCTAGCCAATGATATTCACATGATATTGGAGACAGTCTAACCGTATGGATACATGATTGGCTAACCAATGATGCAGCAGGGATAAGAGGCATGTTCAGGATCGCAACTTGTAACTAGCAATGTGGCACAGGGATCAGTGTTTTACAATTATTATTTACAAAAATTATTTACAATATGTATATGAATTACTTGGATAAGTGAAGTGAATATACTATTGCCAAGACTGCAGTAGAGACAGTTGATGGGAATGCAGGTGGTGAGGATGACATGGAGAGGGATATCGACAGGTTAAGCAAAAGGTTTGGGCCTTTTAACTAAGGGAAGATATACTGGCATTGGAGGCAGACTAGAGAAGGTTGACCAGGACGATATCAGGAATGGAAATAATGTCTTATAAGGAGAAATGAATAGATTGGGCTCGTGATTATTAGAAGTTAGAAGATTTCGAGGTAACATTATTGTCACAAACAAGATTCTGAGGAGACGCGACAGGCTAGATGTGGGAAAGGTTACCCTTGTGGGTGAGTTTAGAACCTGAGGGAATAACTTGCAAATAAGGGATTGCATGTTTAGGACAGTTGTTGAACCTGGATTGTTAAGTGCATTCAAAACTAACATTTTTTTTAATCAGAAAGGGAATTGAGGATTATGGGGAAACAGCAGGAAAGTGAAGTTGATGTTTCCCAGAATAATAGTGGGAGACAAAGTGCGACATCCCATGAATAAATAAAGGAAAATATTCAGGAGAACACTTTCATTTAAGGGAAGATTGGGATCCAGTGATAATGATTGAGCAACCTAGAGATCAAGGTCTTCTGAGAACACAAATTGAAATCGTATCATGGCTTCTGGTAGAATTTATGTTCAACTAATTAAAAGATCTGGAAGTGAGAGTTTCTCTCGGTCTGGGCAAACAGGAAACAGTTATTCACTAAAATAATGAATTGCAGATGTTGGAGATCAGCAACAAAAGGCAAAATTGCTTGGGAAACTCAGCAGGTTTGGCAGAATCTTTGGAGAGATGTTTTGAATCCAGTCAAGTTTTGAAGGACCACTGGACTCAAAGCAGTAACACTGTTGTCTCTTCATAGATGCTACCAGAACTGTTGTGTTTCTCCAGAAACTTTCTTTTTTAAGGCAGGAAACCTACTATTCATGAACCCTGCATGCATGTATGCATGTGCGTGCACACACACACACACATACCCCTTGTGACTCCAGACCGACTATAATGTGGTTGACTCTCAACTGCCTTCTAGCATGTAGTCACAATTACTCTGTCCAAGGGCCATGAGGGTTAATGAGCAAATGTTGGATGTGCTCACAATTATCACATCCCACAAAATATTTTCTCATAACTGAAGAAAAACATGGATTCATGAAGGACAGCCAAAACAAACTGCTATGTGAAAGTCATGCCCAACTAACCTGATTTGCTTGTAGTTATATTTTTTTTAAATCCTCTTCAGAGAGGACATTGATTACACCACTGTTGGAATACTGCATGCAATTCTGGGCTCTCTGCTACAGGAAGGACGTTGTGAAACTTGAAAGGATTCAGAAAACGTTTACAAGGATGCTGACAGGGTTGGAGGGTTTGAGCTACAGGAAGAGGCTGAATCGACTGGGGTCATTTTCCCAGAATTTTTGTAGGATGAGGGGTGACTTTATAGATGTTTATAAAATCATGAGGGCATGGATAGGGTAAATTGAAAAGGTCTTTTCCCTGGGGAGGGCGAGTCCAGAACTAGATTGCATAAGTTTAAAGTTATTGGCAAATGGAGTTTAATATAGCTAAGTATGAGGTCTTACATTTTGTATAGTCAAACCAAGGTCGGATTTACATGGTGAATGGTAGGACCTTGAGTGTCGTTGAACAGAGAGATTTTGAAGTTCAGGTTTTGGCACACTGGACTTCATCAGTGATGGCATTCAGTATAAGATACCAAATTAGAGGAGATACATGCACCAAATATTAACGTCTACCAACAAGCACCAAATCTTTTTCATATGCAGCATTTTGAACCAAGAGATCTCGTGTTACGGGTTTTTAGTTCCTAGAAAATGAAGTCGTGGGTAGACAGGGTGGTGTAGAAGGCTTTTGGCATGCTTGTTTTCATTGGTCAGAACATTGAGCACAGGAGTTGGGACATCTTGTTGCAGCTGTCACACATGCCACACAACAACGAATCGCATGGCCCTGTCCCCCCTCTGACTGGTTGTCACTTTGAATATCTGGGGGAAGATTAGACCCACACTCCTGTGTTTGGCTCATATGTACTTATCCAAATAATTTTAAACATTGTAACATTACCTGCATCCACCACTTCCTCTGACAGTTCATTCCATACCTTCAATGTAAAAGAGGTTCCCCTGCCCTAGTCCATTTTAAATCTTCTCCCTCTCATCTTAAAAATATACTCCAAAATTTTGAACTCCCTGGTTATTCAACTTATCTTTGTCCCTTATGATGTAACAAACCTCCATAACCTCCACCCACAACCTTCTACACTCCAGTGAAAAAAAGTCCCAGCCTATGCCGTCTATAAATCATTCTGGCAACATCATAGTTAAAAAAGGTGAGCTTTAAGAATTGACTGAAAGGGCAGTGAAGATTCAACCAGCTGACAGCGGATCTGAGATCACATGTAGATCAGATCAGATCAGGTTTGGACAGCAGGAAACCAGATAAGATTTTTACAACAAACCACAACGGTTTCATCATTAGACTTTTAATTCCAGATTTCTATTGAATTCAGATTCCACCATGTGCCATGGCAGGTTATGAACCCAGGTCCCCAGAACATTACTTGGGTGAATAGTCTGCTGACAATAAAGTCGGCCATTGCCTCCCCTGAACACATTGGCATATTGTGTTATTGTGTATAGAGGAAACAGAGGAGCAAGAGGTTTCAGCAGCTGCTAAGTTGTTGATATTACACAAGGGAACATCAGCGCTCTCAGTAATGGCACATACTGAAGCCAGGACACTGTATCAGAGTTGAGGGCTCGGGAACCATAAGCAATAGGAATAGGAAAATGCCATTCAACCCCTTGAGCCGACTTCTCCATTCAATAGAATTGTGGCTGATCTGACATTCCCCACATACACTCTCCTGCCCTTTTCCTGTAACTATTCATCCCCCAACTGATCATGAATCTATCGATCCTAGTTTTAAATGTAACATGAAGGCTGTCAACAGAGTTACTGGGATGGAGGAAGGGTGGCCTCAGGTCGAACTTGGGGACGAACACAATGCCTTCACACTTCACAATATATAACTAAGGGAATTTTTATAGTTTATAGTTAAAAATTCCTGAAGAAGGGCTCATGCCCGAAACGTCGATTCTCCTGCTCCTTGGATGCTGCCTGACCTGCTGCGCTTTTCCAGCAACACATTTTCAACTCTGATCTCCAACACCTGCAGTCCTCACTTTCTCCTCGTAAATTACAGAAGAAACCTAGCACAAAATACCAAAATGTGGAGCAAAAGCTTCCATCAACACCCTCTGTCTTCTACCTTCTAGCAAGTTCTGTATCCAAATGGCTAGTTGTCCCTGCATTCCATGCGATTAAACCTTGCTCACCAGTCTCCCATGAGGACCCTTGATGAACGCCTTCCTGAAGTCCATATAGATCACGTCCATCGCTCTGCCCTCATTAGTCCACATTGTACTTCTTCAAAAACTCAATCATGTTCGTGAGACATGATTTCCCAAGCATAAAGCCATGCTGGCTATCCCTAATCAACTTTTGCCTTTCCAAATACATGTAAATCCTATCTCTCAGGATTCTCTCCAAAACCTTGCCCTTCACGGATGTCTGGCTCACTGGTCTATAGTTCCCTGGCTTTTCCTTACCACCTTTCTTAAATAGTGGCACCATGTTAGCCAACCTCTAGCCTTCCGGCACCTCACCTGTGACTATTGATGATACAAATGTCTCAGTGAGAGGCCCAGCAATCACTTCCCCAGTTTCCCACCGAGTTTTAGTGTACTCCTGATCAGGTCCTTAGGATTTATCCACTTCTATGCTTTTCAAGATATGCAGCAATTTCTCATCTGTAATATGGACATTTTTTCAACATGTCACCATCTACTTTCTCACATTCTATATCTTCCATGCCCTTGTCCATAGCAAACACTGATGCACAATATCCGTTCAGCATCCACCGACCCCCACCCCCATCTCCTGCAGCTCCACACAAAGGCCGTGTGTGGAGGGGCCCTATTCTCTCTCTTGTTATCCTTTTGTCCTCAACGTATATATAAAAAAAACCCTTTGGGTTACCCTTAACTCTATTTTCCAAAGCTATCTCATGTCCCCTTTTTGCCCTCATGATTTCCCTCTTATGTATGCTCGTACTGCCTTCATACTCTAAGGATTCACTCTATCGCTCTGTCGATACCTGATACATGCATCCTTCTTTATCTTAACCAAAATCTCAATTTCTCTAGTCATCCAGCATTCCCTACACCTACCAGCCTTTCCTTTCACCCTAACAGGAACATACTGTGTCTGGACTCTTGTTATCTCATATTTGAAGGCTTCCCATTTTCCAGCAGTCCTTTAACCTGCGAACAACTGCCCCCAATCAGCTTTTGAAAGATCTTGTCTAATACCTGAGTCTTCATCCAATTTAGAACTTCAACTTTTAGATCGGATATATTATTTTCGATCACGATTCTAATGTTAATAGAATTATGGTTGCTGACACTTAGGTTTTGCACCCTCGCCAGTCTGTACATCCACATTTAGAATTAGAAAATTTCCTTGTACAGACTCAACAAATTCCTCGATTTGGCGGATAATTAAATGGGCAGGAGTTATACCTGGGGTCAAATCTTCCTTCATTCCCATCAACCCAACCCCATTCCCACCCCAATAGTCCAACGGTACTTTCCCCTGCAACCGCCGAATGTGTGACACCAGCCCATTCACCTGCACCCTCCTCACTCTCCAAAGGCCCAAACTTACCTTCCAGGTGAAGTGGCACTTTACCTGCACTTCCCACAACCCAGTCTACTGCATTTGCTGCTCACCTTGTGGTCTCATCTACAATGGGGAAAACGAAGCATAAACTGGGTGACTGCTGCACAGAACATCTACGTTCTGCCCGCAAAAATGACCCTGAGATTCCAGTTGCCTGCCAATTCCACACCCCACCCTATTCCCTGGCCGACATCTCTGTCTCAGGTTTTCTGTAGTGTCCCAGCGAAGCTCAGCACCAGCAGAACGAAGAGCACCGAATATTACACTTGGAGACAATCCATCCCTCCGGTCCCAATATCGAATTCAGTAATTCTAGGGCCTGAACTCCATAGTGTCTCGTCCCTTCCATACAAACCAAGCCTTGTTATCACATAGTCTGTCATTACACACTACATATTCTTAGCCACGAACAGTCTCCATTCACCCTCCCACGCGGATCGTTATCAACTCCCTTTCCTGTTCAACAGTTCTTCCCTCGCTTTAGGGTCTGTCCTAATTTATGATTTACTGCATCCGCCTTCCTCCCACAATATCTCCTGCATATAAACTAACGTTTTCCCAATCACCATCAATTCTATGGAAGGGTCACCGGCAACTACTGTTTTTTTTTTGTTTCTGATCTACAGCATCCACAGTTCTTTCAGCTTTTTATTGAGGTGGAGTTGGAAATTGTTTCGAGAGACAGAATGAGAGGGAGGAGAGACAGAACAGACATGAACTGTTGATCTCCGTTGTTACTCATAACATAAAATCATTGTAGTGCGATCAATTCCCTTAAGCATGAATAGAGTTCCTGAGCTGTCTGTGAGCTTGTGGCACAATGGTAGCGCGTCTAACTCCAGACCAGAAAATTGCGTGTTCAAATCGCATCAAGCTGATTGAAGCTGAAAATGTGTTGCTGGTTAAAGCACAGCAGGTTAGGCAGCATCCAAGGAACAGGAAATTCGACGTTTCGGGCCAGAGCCCTTCATCAGGAATGAGGAGAGTGTGCCAGGCAGGCTAAGATAAAAGGTAGGGAGGAGGGACTTGGGGGAGGGGCGATGGAGATGTGATAGGTGGAAGGAGGTCAAGGTGAGGATGATAGGCCGGAGTGGGGTGGGGGCGGAGAGGTCAGGAAGAAGATTGCAGGTTAGGAGGGCGGTGCTGAGTTGAGGGAACCGATTGAGACAATGTTGGGGGAGGGGAAATGAGGAAACTGAAGAAATCTGAGTTCATTCCTTGTGGTTGGAGGGTTCCCAGGCGGAAGATGAGGCGCTCTTCCTCCAACCGTCGTGTTGTTATGTTCTGGCGATGGAGGAGTCCAAGGACCTGCATGCCCTCGGTGGAGTGGGAGGGAGAGTTAAAGTGTTGAGCCACGGGGTGGTTGAGTTGGTTGGTCCGGGCGTCCCAGAGGTGTTCCCTGAATCCTTCCACAAGTAGGCGGAATATAGAGGAGGCCACATCGGGTGCAGTGGACGCAATAGATGATGTGTGTGGAGGTACAGGTGAACTTGTGGAGGATATGGAAGGATCCCTTGGGGCCTTGGAGAGAAGTAAGGGAGGAGGTGTGGGCGCAAGCTTTGCATTTCCTGCGGATGCAGGGGAAGGTGCCGGAAGTGGAGGTTGGGCTGGTGGGGGATGTGGACCTGACGAGGGAGTCGCGAAGGCAGTGGTCTTTGTGGAACGCTGATAGGGGAGGGGAGGGAAATATATCCCTGGTGGTGGGGTCCGTTTGGAGGTGGCGGAAATGACAGCGGATGCTACACTGTATACGGAGGTTGGTGGGGTGGTAGGTGAGAGACAGTGGGGTTCTGTCTTGGTGGCGGTTGAAGGGGCGGGGCTCAAGGGCGGAGGAGCGGGAAGTGGAGGAGATGCGGTGGAGGGCATCGTCGATCACGTCTGGGGGGAATCTGCGGTCCTTGAAGAAGGAAGCCACCTGGGCTGTACGGTATTGGAACTTGTCCTCCTGGGAGCAGATGCAGCGGAGACGAAGGAATTGGGAATATGGGATGGCGTTTTTACAGGGGGCAGGGTGGGAGGAGGTGTAGACCAGGTAGCTGTGGGAGTCAGTCGGTTTATAGTAGATATCTGTGCTGAGTCGGTCGCCCGAGATAGAAATGGAAAGGTCGAGGAAGGGGAGGGAGGAGTCTGAGACAGTCCAGGTGAATTTGAGGTCGGGATGGAAGGTGTTGGTAAAGTTGATGAACTGTTCAACCTCCTCGTGGGAGCACGAGGCAGCGCCGATACAGTCATCGATATAACGGAGGAAAAGGTGGGGTGTGGTGCCAGTGTAGTTGTGGAAGATGGGTGACTGTCTGTGAGGAGTTTGCACATTCTCCCAGTGTCTGCGTGGGCTTTCTCTGGGTGGTCCTGTCCAAAGATATGCAGGTCTGAGGTTTGATGAAGGCCTTCCTGCACTTAGAGCAACTGAACAACCTCTCCCCCATGTGGACCCACCAGTGGGCCAGCAGGTCAGAAGAAAGAGCAAAGCCCTTCCTGCACTCGGGGCAGAAGAACGGCCTCTCCTGGGTGTGGACCCACTGGTGTCTCAGCAGGTGGGAAGAACTGCTGAAAGCCATCTCACACTCAGGGCATGAGAACAGCCGTCCCGGGTGTGGACCAACTGGTGTGTCCGCATGGCAGAGGAATCACTAAAGGCCTTCCCGCAATCAGGGCAGTAGAAGGGCCTCTCCTCTCTGTGGACACATTGGTGCTTCAGAACCCTTTCTAATTTCACAATATCCTTTTGATAGGAGGGAATCCAGAATTGCACACAATATTCCAAAAGTATTCCACAATATTCCAGTGTCCTGTCCAGCCACAACGTAACTTCCCAACTCCAATACTCAAGTCAGAAGATTGCGGAAGTTTTTAAAACTCACAAAATCAAACATGAAAAAATGGAAGGACAAACCGAATTTTTGAAGTCAACTTGGAAGCATCATTGAGAAATCGGCGGACTGGATTTATTAGGTACCTGTTCTCCTTAAATACACTATATACATCTTTCTCATCGGCTCTTCGTTGTTCACAAAACCAAGCTGAGTATCCTTGATCACATTATTCCTATCCAGATGTTAATAAATCCTATCCCTTACAATTCTCTCTGAGACTTTGCCCACAACAGAAGTGAGACTCACCGGCCTATTGTTACTAGGGTTATCCCTACTCCCGTTCTTGAACAAGGGAACCACATTTGCTATCCTCCAGTCTTCTGGCACTATTCCTGTAGACAACGAAGTCATAAAAATCAAGGCCAATGGCTCTGCAATCTCCTCCCTTGCTTCCCAGAGAATCCTAGGATATATGCCATCAGGCCCAGGGGACTTAACTATTTTCACCCTTCCCAGAATTTCCAATACCTCTTCCCTACATACCTCAAAGCCATCCATTAAAATTAATTGTGACTCAATATTCACATCGGCAACAATGTCCTGTTCCTGAGTGAATACTGATGGAAAGTATTCATTCAGTGTCTCCCCAATCTCTTCGGCCTCCATGTGCAACTTCCCACTACTATCCTTGACTGGACCTATTCCTACCCGAGTCATTCTTTTATTCCTGACATACCTATAGAAAGCCTTTGGGTTTTCCCTAAACCTACCAACCAGGGACTTTTCATGTCCCCTCCTTGCTGCTCTTAGCTCTCTCTTTAGATCCTCCCTGGCTACCTTATAACTCTCAATCGCCCCAATTGAACCTTTCACGCCTCATCTTGACATAGGCCGCCCTCTTCGCTTTAACAAGGGATTCCAATTCATTATTAAACCACGGGTCCCTCACACGACCCTTTCCACCCCGCCTGACAGGTACATACTTATCAAGGACACTCAATAGTTGCTCCTTGAACAAGCTCCACATATCGATTGTGCCCTTCCCTTGAAGCCTACTTTTTCAAGCCACGCATCTTAAGTCATGCCTCACCGCATCATAATTTCCCTGCCCCCCGCTATAACTCTTGCCCTACAGTGCACACGTAACCTTCTTCATCACCAGAGTAAAAGTCACCGAATTGTGGTCACTGTCCCCAAATTGCTCACCTACCTTCAATTCTAATACCTGGCCTGATTCGTTACCCAGAACCAAATCCAGTGCGGCCTCACCTCTTGTTGGCCTGTCAACATATTGTGTCAGGAAACCCTCCTGCACACATTAGACAAACACCGACCCATCTAAAGTACTCGAGCTATAGCTTTCCTAGTCAATATCTGGAAAGTTAAAGTCCACCATAACAACCACCCTATTACTTTCACTCTTCTCCTGAATCACCCTTGCAATCCTTTCTTCTACGTCTCTAGGGCTATTAGGCCTGCAGAAAACTCCTAACAGGGTGACCTCACTTTTCCGATTTCTAACCTCAGCCCAAACTACCTCAGATGGCGAGTTTTCATCCATCGTCTTTCCACCGCTGTAATACTATCCTTGACAAGCAGTGCCACACCTTCCCCTCTTTTACCCCCACCTCTGACCCTACTAAAACATTTAAACACTGGAACCTGCAACAGCCAATTCTGTCCCTGTTCTACCCATGTCTCCGTAATAGCCACAACATCGAAATCCCGGGTCCCAACCCACGCTGCAAGTTCACCTATCTTATTTCGTATACTTCTCGCATTGAAGTATATACACTTCAAGTCACGTTCCTGTTTAGAGGCATCCTCCTTCGAGATTGATGCCATGTTCCTAACCTCCCTACACTCAAGGTCCTGCACCCTAAAGCTACAGTCTAGGTTCCCATGCCCCTGCAGAGTTAGTTTAACCCCCCACCCCAAAGAGCACTAGCAAACGTCCCACCAAGGATACTGGTGCCCCTCAGGTTAAGGTGTAGACCATCCTGTTTATAGAGGTCCCACCTTCCCCAGAAAGAACCCCAGTTATCCAGATACCGGAATCCCTCCCTCCTGCACCATCCCTGTAGCTACGCATTTATCTGTTCTCTCTCACTATTACTCAACTCGCGATCAAGTGGCATGGGTAACAAACCAGAGACAACAACTCTGTTTGTTCTAACTCTGCGCTTCCAACCTAACTCCCTGAAAGTATGCATAACATCCTCATCCCTCTTCCTATCTATGTCGTTGGTGCCAATGTGGACCATGACTTCGGGCTGCTCTCCGACCCCCTTAAGGAGCCGGAAAACACGATCAGAGACATCACGCACCTGGAGGCAACATACCAATCGTGAGTCTCTCTCGTCCCCACAAAACCACATGTCTGTGCCCCAAACTATCGAGTCCTCAATAACTATTGCTCTGCTCTTTTCCAACCTTCCCTTCTGAGCATTGGGAACAGGCTCCGTGCCAGAGGCCTGAACCCCACTGCTTACCCCTGGTAAGTCGTCCCCCACTACAAGTATCCAAAATGATACACTTGTTCTTCAGGGGAACGACCGCAAGGGGTCGCTGCACTGGCTGCTATCTCCAAGTACCCCTCACTATCACCCATCTGTCTGCAATCTTTGGAGTTGCTACTTCCCTAAAGCTCCGATCCATGACCCCCTCTGCCTCCTGAATGATTCTAATTTCATCCAACTCCAGCTCCCGTTCCCGAAGACGGTCTTGGAGGAGCTGGAGATGGGTGCACTTCCTGCAAGTGTAATCTGCAGGGACGACCATGGCATCCCTCAGCTCAAACATGTTGCAAGAGGAACATTGCACTGTCTTCGCTGCCATCCCTCTAAAAGTAACCTTTAAAAAAAACTAGGTCTGAAGAATAGAACAAGCAAAATGCAGCTTACCATAACGGATCTTATTATAAGGTTAGAGGAGGAGGGTGGGTGGGAGGGACTACCCCTGTAGTGCCTCGGGTTACTCTCCTGCGCGCATTTATAGGAAGAAAGACCTACCCAGGTTAGCTTGATGGACACAATGGACACAAAAAAGTTACCTTGATGGATGCACCGGTGAAAGTCTTCTTACTGCTGCAGCCCAGGTTCGATTCCCGGGCAGCGAGGCCATTTTCAGCAGAGCTACAAGGATGGCTTTATGTCTCCCTGGTGGTCTAGTGGTTAGGATTTGGCGCTCTCACCGCCGCGGCCCGGGTTCGATTCCCGGTCAGGGAAGCTGTTTTTAGCTGGCCTACGGGCTGTCCATTCTTCTGAAATGCGCTTTACAGTTGTTTATTGATCTTCACCGTACCTGGGTGCTGCAGTGTGATGTAGCTCGTTCAAATCGCATCCTGATGCAGATTTGTTTGTATGTGTTGGGATGATTGCTCCTGCAGCTACAAACGAGTGAACAGTCTTCACTCTCTCGACGGAGCAGGTCGGGGCTGCTTGGCAGTGTCTGTTTGTAGACGCGGTTACGTGTGTTTTACAGTTTAAATTTAATTTTTCTTGTATCCATCAATGTAAGTTTCTGTGTCCATTGCTCCCGATGCGATCTCTATAACATTGGGGAGACAGGAGAGTCAAGTCACATCTCCGGGACTCTCCTGCGCGCAATTATAGGAAGAAAGACCTACCCAGGTTAGCTTGCGCTACACCAGCTTCCGGGTCCACTCCGCGCCTTTCTGCAATAAAGGCGCGCAGGAGAGTCCCGCAGATGTGACTTGACTCTAAGTCTCCCCAATGTTCACGCGATCGCATCGGGAGCAATGGACACAAAAAAGTTACCTTGATGGATACACCGGTGAAAGTCTTCTTACTGCTGCAGCCCAGGTTCGATTCCCGGGCAGCGAGGCCATTTTCAGCAGAGCTACAAGGATGGCTTTATGTCTCCCTGGTGGTCTAGTGGTTAGGATTTGGCGCTCTCACCGCCGCGGCCCGGGTTCGATTCCCGGTCAGGGAAGCTGTTTTTAGCTGGCCTACGGGCTGTCCATTCTTCTGAAATGCGCTTTACAGTTGTTTATTGATCTTCACCGTACCTGGGTGCTGCAGTGTGATGTAGCTCGTTCAAATCGCATCCTGATGCAGATTTGTTTGTATGTGTTGGGATGATTGCTCCTGCAGCTACAAACGAGTGAACAGTCTTCACTCTCTCGACGGAGCAGGTCGGGGCTGCTTGGCAGTGTCTGTTTGTAGACGCGGTTACGTGTGTTTTACAGTTTAAATTTAATTTTTCTTGTATCCATCAATGTAAGTTTCTGTGTCCATTGCTCCCGATGCGATCTCTATAACATTGGGGAGACAGGAGAGTCAAGTCACATCTCCGGGACTCTCCTGCGCGCAATTATAGGAAGAAAGACCTACCCAGGTTAGCTTGCGCTACACCAGCTTCCGGGTCCACTCCGCGCCTTTCTGCAATAAAGGCGCGCAGGAGAGTCCCGCAGATGTGACTTGACTCTAAGTCTCCCCAATGTTCACGCGATCGCATCGGGAGCAATGGACACAAAAAAGTTACCTTGATGGATGCACCGGTGAAAGTCTTCTTACTGCTGCAGCCCAGGTTCGATTCCCGGGCAGCGAGGCCATTTTCAGCAGAGCTACAAGGATGGCTTTATGTCTCCCTGGTGGTCTAGTGGTTAGCATTTGGCGCTCTCACCGCCGCGGCCCGGGTTCGATTCCCGGTCAGGGAAGCTGTTTTTAGCTGGCCTACGGGCTGTCCATTCTTCTGAAATGCGCTTTACAGTTGTTTATTGATCTTCACCGTACCTGGGTGCTGCAGTGTGATGTAGCTCGTTCAAATCGCATCCTGATGCAGATTTGTTTGTATGTGTTGGGATGATTGCTCCTGCAGCTACAAACGAGTGAACAGTCTTCACTCTCTCGACGGAGCAGGTCGGGGCTGCTTGGCAGTGTCTGTTTGTAGACGCGGTTACGTGTGTTTTACAGTTTAAATTTAATTTTTCTTGTATCCATCAATGTAAGTTTCTGTGTCCATTGCTCCCGATGCGATCTCTATAACATTGGGGAGACAGGAGAGTCAAGTCACATCTCCGGGACTCTCCTGCGCGCAATTATAGGAAGAAAGACCTACCCAGGTTAGCTTGCGCTACACCAGCTTCCGGGTCCACTCCGCGCCTTTCTGCAATAAAGGCGCGCAGGAGAGTCCCGCAGATGTGACTTGACTCTAAGTCTCCCCAATGTTCACGCGATCGCATCGGGAGCAATGGACACAAAAAAGTTACCTTGATGGATGCACCGGTGAAAGTCTTCTTACTGCTGCAGCCCAGGTTCGATTCCCGGGCAGCGAGGCCATTTTCAGCAGAGCTACAAGGATGGCTTTATGTCTCCCTGGTGGTCTAGTGGTTAGGATTTGGCGCTCTCACCGCCGCGGCCCGGGTTCGATTCCCGGTCAGGGAAGCTGTTTTTAGCTGGCCTACGGGCTGTCCATTCTTCTGAAATGCGCTTTACAGTTGTTTATTGATCTTCACCGTACCTGGGTGCTGCAGTGTGATGTAGCTCGTTCAAATCGCATCCTGATGCAGATTTGTTTGTATGTGTTGGGATGATTGCTCCTGCAGCTACAAACGAGTGAACAGTCTTCACTCTCTCGACGGAGCAGGTCGGGGCTGCTTGGCAGTGTCTGTTTGTAGACGCGGTTACGTGTGTTTTACAGTTTAAATTTAATTTTTCTTGTATCCATCAATGTAAGTTTCTGTGTCCATTGCTCCCGATGCGATCTCTATAACATTGGGGAGACAGGAGAGTCAAGTCACATCTCCGGGACTCTCCTGCGCGCAATTATAGGAAGAAAGACCTACCCAGGTTAGCTTGCGCTACACCAGCTTCCGGGTCCACTCCGCGCCTTTCTGCAATAAAGGCGCGCAGGAGAGTCCCGCAGATGTGACTTGACTCTAAGTCTCCCCAATGTTCACGCGATCGCATCGGGAGCAATGGACACAAAAAAGTTACCTTGATGGATGCACCGGTGAAAGTCTTCTTACTGCTGCAGCCCAGGTTCGATTCCCGGGCAGCGAGGCCATTTTCAGCAGAGCTACAAGGATGGCTTTATGTCTCCCTGGTGGTCTAGTGGTTAGGATTTGGCGCTCTCACCGCCGCGGCCCGGGTTCGATTCCCGGTCAGGGAAGCTGTTTTTAGCTGGCCTACGGGCTGTCCATTCTTCTGAAATGCGCTTTACAGTTGTTTATTGATCTTCACCGTACCTGGGTGCTGCAGTGTGATGTAGCTCGTTCAAATCGCATCCTGATGCAGATTTGTTTGTATGTGTTGGGATGATTGCTCCTGCAGCTACAAACGAGTGAACAGTCTTCACTCTCTCGACGGAGCAGGTCGGGGCTGCTTGGCAGTGTCTGTTTGTAGACGCGGTTACGTGTGTTTTACAGTTTAAATTTAATTTTTCTTGTATCCATCAATGTAAGTTTCTGTGTCCATTGCTCCCGATGCGATCTCTATAACATTGGGGAGACAGGAGAGTCAAGTCACATCTCCGGGACTCTCCTGCGCGCAATTATAGGAAGAAAGACCTACCCAGGTTAGCTTGCGCTACACCAGCTTCCGGGTCCACTCCGCGCCTTTCTGCAATAAAGGCGCGCAGGAGAGTCCCGCAGATGTGACTTGACTCTAAGTCTCCCCAATGTTCACGCGATCGCATCGGGAGCAATGGACACAAAAAAGTTACCTTGATGGATGCACCGGTGAAAGTCTTCTTACTGCTGCAGCCCAGGTTCGATTCCCGGGCAGCGAGGCCATTTTCAGCAGAGCTACAAGGATGGCTTTATGTCTCCCTGGTGGTCTAGTGGTTAGGATTTGGCGCTCTCACCGCCGCGGCCCGGGTTCGATTCCCGGTCAGGGAAGCTGTTTTTAGCTGGCCTACGGGCTGTCCATTCTTCTGAAATGCGCTTTACAGTTGTTTATTGATCTTCACCGTACCTGGGTGCTGCAGTGTGATGTAGCTCGTTCAAATCGCATCCTGATGCAGATTTGTTTGTATGTGTTGGGATGATTGCTCCTGCAGCTACAAACGAGTGAACAGTCTTCACTCTCTCGACGGAGCAGGTCGGGGCTGCTTGGCAGTGTCTGTTTGTAGACGCGGTTACGTGTGTTTTACAGTTTAAATTTAATTTTTCTTGTATCCATCAATGTAAGTTTCTGTGTCCATTGCTCCCGATGCGATCTCTATAACATTGGGGAGACAGGAGAGTCAAGTCACATCTCCGGGACTCTCCTGCGCGCATTTATAGGAAGAAAGACCTACCCAGGTTAGCTTGCGCTACACCAGCTTCCGGGTCCACTCCGCGCTTTTTTGCAATAAAGGCGCGCAGGAGAGTCCCGCAGATGTGACTTGACTCTAAGTCTCCCCAATGTTCACGCGATCGCATCGGGAGCAATGGACACAAAAAAGTTACCTTGATGGATGCACCGGTGAAAGTCTTCTTACTGCTGCAGCCCAGGTTCGATTCCCGGGCAGCGAGGCCATTTTCAGCAGAGCTACAAGGATGGCTTTATGTCTCCCTGGTGGTCTAGTGGTTAGGATTTGGCGCTCTCACCGCCGCGGCCCGGGTTCGATTCCCGGTCAGGGAAGCTGTTTTTAGCTGGCCTACGGGCTGTCCATTCTTCTGAAATGCGCTTTACAGTTGTTTATTGATCTTCACCGTACCTGGGTGCTGCAGTGTGATGTAGCTCGTTCAAATCGCATCCTGATGCAGATTTGTTTGTATGTGTTGGGATGATTGCTCCTGCAGCTACAAACGAGTGAACAGTCTTCACTCTCTCGACGGAGCAGGTCGGGGCTGCTTGGCAGTGTCTGTTTGTAGACGCGGTTACGTGTGTTTTACAGTTTAAATTTAATTTTTCTTGTATCCATCAATGTAAGTTTCTGTGTCCATTGCTCCCGATGCGATCTCTATAACATTGGGGAGACAGGAGAGTCAAGTCACATCTCCGGGACTCTCCTGCGCGCAATTATAGGAAGAAAGACCTACCCAGGTTAGCTTGCGCTACACCAGCTTCCGGGTCCACTCCGCGCCTTTCTGCAATAAAGGCGCGCAGGAGAGTCCCGCAGATGTGACTTGACTCTAAGTCTCCCCAATGTTCACGCGATCGCATCGGGAGCATTTGTAGGAAGAAAGACCTACCCAGGTTAGCTTGCGCTACACCAGCTTCCGGGTCCACTCCGCGCTTTTTTGCAATAAAGGCGCGCAGGAGAGTCCCGCAGATGTGACTTGACTCTAAGTCTCCCCAATGTTCACGCGATCGCATCGGGAGCAATGGACACAAAAAAGTTACCTTGATGGATGCACCGGTGAAAGTCTTCTTACTGCTGCAGCCCAGGTTCGATTCCCGGGCAGCGAGGCCATTTTCAGCAGAGCTACAAGGATGGCTTTATGTCTCCCTGGTGGTCTAGTGGTTAGGATTTGGCGCTCTCACCGCCGCGGCCCGGGTTCGATTCCCGGTCAGGGAATCTGTTTTTAGCTGGCCTACGGGCTGTCCATTCTTCTGAAATGCGCTTCACAGTTGTTTATTGATCTTCACCGTACCTGGGTGCTGCAGTGTGATGTAGCTCGTTCAAATCGCATCCTGATGCAGATTTGTTTGTATGTGTTGGGATGATTGCTCCTGCAGCTACAAACGAGTGAACAGTCTTCACTCTCTCGACGGAGCAGGTCGGGGCTGCTTGGCAGTGTCTGTTTGTAGACGCGGTTACGTGTGTTTTACAGTTTAAATTTAATTTTTCTTGTATCCATCAATGTAAGTTTCTGTGTCCATTGCTCCCGATGCGATCTCTATAACATTGGGGAGACAGGAGAGTCAAGTCACATCTCCGGGACTCTCCTGCGCGCATTTATAGGAAGAAAGACCTACCCAGGTTAGCTTGCGCTACACCAGCTTCCGGGTCCACTCCGCGCTTTTTTGCAATAAAGGCGCGCAGGAGAGTCCCGCAGATGTGACTTGACTCTAAGTCTCCCCAATGTTCACGCGATCGCATCGGGAGCAATGGACACAAAAAAGTTACCTTGATGGATGCACCGGTGAAAGTCTTCTTACTGCTGCAGCCCAGGTTCGATTCCCGGGCAGCGAGGCCATTTTCAGCAGAGCTACAAGGATGGCTTTATGTCTCCCTGGTGGTCTAGTGGTTAGGATTTGGCGCTCTCACCGCCGCGGCCCGGGTTCGATTCCCGGTCAGGGAAGCTGTTTTTAGCTGGCCTACGGGCTGTCCATTCTTCTGAAATGCGCTTTACAGTTGTTTATTGATCTTCACCGTACCTGGGTGCTGCAGTGTGATGTAGCTCGTTCAAATCGCATCCTGATGCAGATTTGTTTGTATGTGTTGGGATGATTGCTCCTGCAGCTACAAACGAGTGAACAGTCTTCACTCTCTCGACGGAGCAGGTCGGGGCTGCTTGGCAGTGTCTGTTTGTAGACGCGGTTACGTGTGTTTTACAGTTTAAATTTAATTTTTCTTGTATCCATCAATGTAAGTTTCTGTGTCCATTGCTCCCGATGCGATCTCTATAACATTGGGGAGACAGGAGAGTCAAGTCACATCTCCGGGACTCCCCTGCGCGCATTTGTAGGAAGAAAGACCTACCCAGGTTAGCTTGCGCTACACCAGCTTCCGGGTCCACTCCGCGCTTTTTTCCAATAAAGGCGCGCAGGAGAGTCCCGCAGATGTGACTTGACTCTAAGTCTCCCCAATGTTCACGCGATCGCATCGGGAGCATTTGTAGGAAGAAAGACCTACCCAGGTTAGCTTGCGCTACACCAGCTTCCGGGTCCACTCCGCGCTTTTTTGCAATAAAGGCGCGCAGGAGAGTCCCGCAGATGTGACTTGACTCTAAGTCTCCCCAATGTTATAGAGATCGCATCGGGAGCAATGGACACAAAAAAGTTACATTGATGGATGCACCGGTGAAAGTCTTCTTACTGCTGCAGCCCAGGTTCGATTCCCGGGCAGCGAGGCCATTTTCAGCAGAGCGACAAGGATGGCTTTATGTCTCCCTGGTGGTCTAGTGGTTAGGATTTGGCGCTCTCACCGCCGCGGCCCGGGTTCGATTCCCGGTCAGGGAAGCTGTTTTTAGCTGGCCTACGGGCTGTCCATTCTTCTGAAATGCGCTTTACAGTTGTTTATTGATCTTCACCGTACCTGGGTGCTGCAGTGTGATGTAGCTCGTTCAAATCGCATCCTGATGCAGATTTGTTTGTATGTGTTGGGATGATTGCTCCTGCAGCTACAAACGAGTGAACAGTCTTCACTCTCTCGACGGAGCAGGTCGGGGCTGCTTGGCAGTGTCTGTTTGCAGACGCGGTTACGTGTGTTTTACAGTTTAAATTTAATTTTTCTTGTATCCATCAATGTAAGTTTCTGTGTCCATTGCTCCCGATGCGATCTCTATAACATTGGGGAGACAGGAGAGTCAAATCACACCTCCAGGACTCTCCTGCGCGCCTTTATTGGAAAAAAGCGCGGAGTGGACCCGGAAGCTGGTGTAGCGCAAGCTAACCTGGGTAGGTTTTTCTTCTCCTGCGCGCCTATATTGGGAAAAAAACTACCCAGGTAAGTTTGCGCTACACCAGCTTCCGGGTTCGCTCCGCGCTTTTTTCGAAAAAGATATTTAAAGTTAAACCGTGAAACAAACGTAACCGCGTCTACAAACAGACAGTGCCAAACAGCCCTTACCTGCTCCGCGGAGAGAGTGAGGATTGTTCACTCGTTTGTGGGTGTTGGGATGATTGCTTCTGTGGTTAAGTATTTGGTTTGCGTGTGTTGTTTTTCTGTCGACGCTAGTTTGAAGTTCCCCATTGACTGTTCGCCCTACTGTGACATCTAGGAATGGCACTTTGTTGCTGTTCTCCTCCTCTTCAAACCAGGAGCTCCCCTCAGGCCACAGTCTCACCACTGGGAACACCAATATACAGACTAGTCAAAGACCTCCACTGAAGACTAAAACACCAAGTCGAAGACTCACGCCACTTCAGTTACTCCATCCAAGAATTCTTGAACACCAAAGACAACAAGATAGAAGAGGATGGAATAATACTGTCCTTTGGCATACAGCCCTGTTCACATCCATTAACATCAACGTGACCAAAGAAAACTGAAGACAATACTTTAAGAACGAAAGACACAAACACCAAACAGCACCAACGTCATCAGCAAAGATAACACTGTCAAGCTCGTGGAGCTGTGCCTTACCTCCCACTTCCTATTCAGTAACAAGACTAACAAACAAATCAACGGAACACCCATGAAACCACCAATATCAGGATTCCTAACAGAAGCAATAATGCAGAGTTTCGAACAAACAGCCCTTCCAAAGATCCAACCCAAACTTTGGGTCGGCTACAGTGATGACACTTTTGTCATCACAACGTGAAACAACTTAGAGGAAACCTACAACACCATCAACAATCTCCTTACTGGCATAAAATTCACAAAAGAGGAGAACAACAAAAAGTGGTGTTGTTCTAGATGTCACAGTAGAGCGAACAGTCAATGGTAAATTGAAAACCGCGTCT